>NW_026562098.1:0-61033 GCF_028858705.1 Grus americana
TCCTTCCCTCCCCCGTCCTCTGCCCTACCCCTCACCCCCCTCTGAAGGGGTGTCATCTTTTCTGCACTGAGCCCCGAGAAAAGGGGACAAGACAACATGGCGTCACAGCTTCAGCCGCTGCACCAGGAGAAGTCCCTCAGCGGGCCACCGAGGTCCCTGGGCCCTGGAGACGGGGTCTCTTCGGCCTGGAGACGAGAAGGCTGCCCGACGGGAGGCTGCAGAGGAAGCCAGACGCTCCTCGGTGGCACACGAAGAACAGCAGTGTGTCAAGCAAAGACGTAAGAGACAGCCGCTCCTCTGGAGAGGCAGACCACCACAGGCCTGCCAGGAAGGAGTGCTGGCCTTCAGCATTAAGGCCCCTTCTAGCTGTCTCGTTCGTTCTTTTCAAGGTTGGACAAGTAAAAAAAAAAAATAAATAACTAAATGAAAGTAACAGTGAAAATGCTTTCCTCTCTCTTCTTTGGTACTTTGGTAACTGTGTCCGGGCTCCACTCGCCCCATGGAAGGGGACGTGCGAGTGCCCCCTGCATTGCAAAATCAGCCAGGGGCTCCTGACAGCAGTTTAACTGGGCTTTAAGGGATGCTCCTGTACCCTGTTCTGCAGGGGCAGCACCTTCCAGGGGAGGAATGGAAACCCCATCCAGGACCCTGCAACATCTGAAGCCCTGATGGCTCTCGCTCTGCAGCCTGGAGGGCTCAGCGCAGTGGACACAGGGTCCCCTGTGCTGGCAGGGCTTCGGCAGATCTGTTGGCGAGTGGGCCAGTGACTTTGGGTCATCATGGCCACTGGGGTCTGTCCTGGGCCATAAAACTCTTCTAGGGGTCACACAGTGACTTAATGAAATCCTGTAATCACCTGGGGACAGGTTCAGGTAATGGAGAAAGAAAAAAACAGGCGAGAACAATAATCCTTTGCAATGGCTTCTCTTCCTCTTGCTTTCTCTTAGTCTGTTGGGCTTTTTGTTGCTTTGGGGTTTTTTTCCCTGTTATTGTACTGGTTCCTGGTTTTTTCCTTCTGGTCTCCTGACTTTTCTGTAGCACTTTCTTTTCCCAGTATCTCTTTTTCTTCCCCCCTCCCCCTTTTCTGCACTTGTGGTTTTTTTCTGTGCAAACCAGGGCCCACATTTCATTTACATCTTGCCTGGCACGCCTGCTGATGTTTGTGCACAGTGCCCTAGGCCGTGGTTTGCATGTGTTGATGTGCTCCCATTTAGTCTCTCCTTTTTTTTTTCTTTGGAGAAAAAAAAAAGATATAGCTTTCCTTAGTGGTGCCTTCATATTAAAAAAAATCCCCCACACTTTAAAGTCTTCTCTAATGCCCTTTCTCACCCCTTGATCAGGCACTGGGCACTGCAAAGGGACACGCAGGGACCACAGTCCCAGTGCCTGGCAGTGCGGCACTGCTGCCCATTCCTGTCCCAAGTAGACCAGCGCTGGAGGAAGAGCCCAAGATCTCAAACACCTCCAGACAGGTCTGGAGGTCTGGCCTGACAACACATTCCATCCTCTCCTGCAGCACCTTCTCCCCCTGCCCAGCACCAAGGAGGTCTCGGGCTGCCGGCAGACTCAGGAAGCCTTCAGTTATGCTTCCATCATGGCTCCAGCCCTGGAAGAAATGTATTTATTTATCAATAAAAAATGAGACTGTGATCTCATGTCTGGGATGAAGCAGGTCCTGACAAGTCATGCCAAACAGTTCCTGTTACTGCAGGGACCAGAATAGCAACATCCATGCCAGGGCTCTGCTAGCGGACGGATTATCTTCAGGAAGACACTTTGGGAGCGTGCCCTGGGAAGAGCAGGATAATTTTGGTTTCCAAAAGCTCCTTCTGCATTAAGATCCAGGGGGAGAGTGAAGAGGAAGGTGGGCAAAGTGTGCCGGGCACAGTTCTTCCAGCACCCTTGTGTTGGGTTTGCATGGGAAGGTTTTGGTAGCCGGGAGGGGGTGGTCTACAGGGGTGGCTTCTGTGAGAAGCTGCCAGAAGCTTCCCCTGTGTCTGACAGAGCCAATGCCAACCGGCTCCAAGACGGACCCACCGCTGGCCAAGGCCAAGCCCATCAATGCCTCCGTGATAACATATTTAAAAAGGGAAAAAAAACAGTTAGAGAGGGAGCTTTTGCAGCCGGAAAGAGGACTGAGAAGATGTAAGAAACTCTGCAGACACCATGGTGAAGCAGGCTGTCCCCCTGCAGCCCATGGAGGAAGGATGAGGGGGTGTAGAGAGTCCACCTGCAGCCCATGGAGGACCCCACGCTGGAGCAGGTGGAGGCACCTGAAGGAGACTGTGGCCCTGTGGGAAGCCCATGCTGGAGCAAGCTCCTGGCAGGACCTGTGGACCCGTGGAGAGAGGAGCCCACGCCAGAGCAGGTTTGCTGGCAGGACTTGTGACCCCGTGGGGGACCCACGCTGGAGCAGTCTGCTCCTGAAGGTCTGCACCCCATGGAAGAGACTCACGTTGGAGAAGTTGGTGAAGGACTGTCTCCTGTGAGAGGGACTCCTCCATGCTGGAGCAGGGGAACGATGAGAGGAGTCCTCCCCCTGAGGAGGAAGAAGCGGCAGAAACAACGTGTGATGAACTGACCGTAACCCCCATTCCCCGTCCCCCTGTGCTGCTGAGGGGGGGCAGAGGTTGAAGCCAGGAGTGAAGTTGAGCCCGGGAAGATGGGAGGGGTGGGGGCAGGTGTTTTCAGATTTGATTTTATTTTCTCATTCCTCTACTCTGTTTCGCTTAGTAATAAGTTACATGAATTTCCTCTCTAAGTTCAGTCTGTTTTGCTCATGACGATAACTAGTGAGAGATCTCTCCCTGTCCTTATCTCGACCCAGAAGCTTTTTGTTATACTTTTTCTCCCCTGTTTGGTGAACGAGGGGAGTGGTAGATCGGCTCTGGTGGGCACCTGGCCCCCAGCCAGGGTCAATCCACCACACTGTTGCATAGGAAAAGCGTGAAGTCCAAGAAAATAGTTTTCTAGCACTGAAGTCAGTGGGCTGTCACCAGTTTCCAGGCTGCGCTCTTGACTCCCGAGTTTCATGCTGAGCAGAACTGGTTAGAGTTTGTCCATGAAATAGATTCCTCAGAGCAAGCAGATTGACCAAAACCACGAACAGTTTAGAGGAAAGTGAATTTGACAAGTTTTGCCAGGAGAAAAGGGGAAAAAATGGCAGCAGATGATCAAGAGGTGACAAGGCTTTCTTATTAGCCAGAGGTGAAAGGATGATCTTATGTTCTGTGGATTACTTGTAGGTTATATTGGAAATCAGAGGAAACCTGTTTGTATCTTTAGCTCTGCTATCCCATCCCCATGAAACCCTCGGACGGTCACTTTCTCTCCTTACCTCTGGAATGGTAAATCAGGGCTGTCGACCCCCCAGCTCCAGTGGCCCTTCAGTTCGTGGTGGCAGATCCAGAGCAGAGAAAGAAGAGGGCGAGCAGCTCACTCGCAGGAAGGGACTCCAGTGGCGGCAGGAAGACAGCCAGGCTTTGTGCGTCGGGCGTTGTGCTTCAGGCTGTTTGCCCATGTGCTGTAGATTGCAAAGGACCTGCGAGAGACAGGGAATAGCCATGAGGCTGAATTTGGGGCAGGACTAGGGGCAGGAGTTACTGCCACTTCCCAGCCTTGCACCGGTACCTGGCACAAGGCTGCCTGTCCATTCAGTGACACTTGGGGCCAAGGTGGCCCTGGATGCTGAGGCAGGGGTGAGACAAGTGTCATGAGATGCTCCTGGTGGCAAAACCTGACGCAGAACTCAGAGCAGTCGTTCCCAAGCTGTCATGCCTTACAGCTTGCTGCTGCTGCTGCTGCTGCTCTAGACCTGGGAAAGGCCAAATATGCATCCAACAGCTGGTCTGTCTCACCCCCATCATCAGTCTACCAAAAGTAACCACGTCACCTTCTGCCATGCAAAGTGGTGCTGTGGCCGCATAGCACCTTTGAAACACCTGACACCAGCCAGCCCACAATTCCTGCAGACACCTCCCAACCAAAACCGGGCAGGGGCAGCAGTCTTTCCCCCCAAGTGAGTTCCTTTTGTGGGAGTCACTAGCAAGCTCTTTTGCTGCTCCTTCACAACATACCTTTCTGCAAAGGTTTTTGATGACCAAACTCCAGGCAGGCACTGCTCTCTAGAAGCACCAAATCTCTCACGGTAATTGTTTCTTCTCCAGGAGGCCACCAGACTTGAGGTCCCCCAAGATTTAGGCCTTCTTTCCCATCCCAGTGACTGGTTTGAATTAACTTCCTCTATTGTTTTCGTCGGTTTGTTTGGGTTTCTTTAAGGTCCAAGTCTCCCTGCAGTGCTTCTCCCACACTGCCTCCTGCTCTCACTCATTTAGTCGTTCCCACTCTCGTTCCCACTCGCGATCGCCACCGTATCCAAGAAGAGGCGAAGGGAAGAGTCGTAACAATCGTTGCAGGTCAAGGTCAGATGGTTATCACCGTTCAAGGGCAAGGGCACCCCCATCCAGAAGATACCGTTCACGCTCAAGGTCTCCAGTACTTAGAGAACAGTCTTCCACTAAATGGACTCTACCTCAAGGGGAAGAAGAAAGGCAGCATTTTAGCAGATACAGAGAAATTCCACCTGAATTCATTTATGTTCCTAATTCATCTTCATATCATCTCTATCAAAAATTTCTGCACTTGTCCATGCTCTTTAAGTTGGAAAAAAGCACACAGCATCCATTAGCTTCTCTCAGTGTTTAGCTATAGTCTCTAACATTTTCAGAGCAGAGCTATGCTGTAAAACAGTAAAACAGTCCAATGAAATGGAAGCTCCAACTGCAAACGTGACATTCATGTAACTCAGTTGGGCTAATAGTGGGATGTTCAGATAAGCGTACTGTGCTGACTGGCAGAGGAGATGAGAAACTGCCTTACTGTAACTCAAGTCTTAAAGTAATTAAAAGAAAAAATCCCCACAACAATTTAAAAGATTTAAAAGACCTTACTTGCTGCCCTGATATTGCTCATTTATATCACTTATCAGTATTTGCTTAAAGCTTGCGGCTGGAGAATGAAACATTCTCGCTAACCCTGATTTTAAGGCTGCAGTGCAATATTATACAATGTCGTGGTTTTACCTCAGCCGGCAGCTAAGCACCACGCAGCCGCTCACTCGCTCCCCCCCTCATCGGGATGGGGGAGAGAATTGGAAAAGTTAAAGTGAGAAAACTCGTAGGTTGAGATAAAGACATTTTAATAGGTAAAGCAAAAGCCGCGCGCACAAGCAAAGCAAAGCAAGGAATTCATTCACCACTCCCCATGGGCAGGCAGGTGTTCAGCCATCTCCAGGGAAGCAGGGCCCTGTCACGCGTAACGGTTACTTGGGAAGACAAACGCCATCACCCCGAACGCCGCTGCCCCCCCCTTCTCTTCCCCCCCAAGCTCCTTATAAACTGAGCATGACGTCATATGGTATGGAATATCCCTTTGGTCAGTTTGGGTCACCTGTCCTGTCTGTCTCCTCCCAACTTCTTGCGCACTCCCAGCCATCCCGCTGGCAGGGCAGTGCAAGAAGCAGAAAAGGCCTTGGCCCTGTGTAAACACTGCTCAACAATAAGTCCATAGAACAAAAACATCTCTATATTATCAACACTGTCTCCAGCACAAATCCAAAACATATCCTCACACTAGCTACTATGAAGAAAATCAACCCTCTCAGCTAAAACCAGGACATACAATTAAGGTGTTAAAAAAAGTTCATTCGGCTAATTTTGTGCACTTTCTGTTCTTTCTCCGACATATGTGCTAAGGCTGTACAGACTGATGTGCGTCTGGGAGAGCTGAGGGAGGATCAGCAGCAGGCAGTTAGCCCTAAATGCAATGGAACAATACAGTCTCTCTCACTATTGCCACGCACAAACTACTTGAAATCTCACATCTACACCCCCTCAGCTCCCAAATGTCCCCTATACAATTTATTCCTCCATTTTCCTCGGATGGGCCTGAAGGAGAGGGAAAATAAAAAGTTAATTCAGTCTCAGTAACTGAGATGATTTTCTTTCACTTGAGCGTGCAAAATCATTTGGAAGGCAGTAAAAAAGTCTTCCAAATCTTTCTTCTCATGCCACAGGCTTGTTTTGCACAGAACTGCATAAGCAGCGGTGGTTCCCATGGCCCTCTCCTCCTGGAGATAACAGGAATGGAAACCAAAGCTCTCACCCTGCCTGAGCAACAGTGATATGCAAAAGAAGAGCTGTAACACGGTCCTCAAACTGCCACGTTCCTGCAGCACTGACTTGGGAGATCCTCTCAGCTTTGCATCACCCGTAAGCTACGCTGACGCTGCTACAGAGGGGCGTCCTTCCCAGCACCAAGCAGTTGCCCTTGGGAAAGACATGCTTGCTTCTTCTCTCCCTCTCCAAGCCCCCCAAGCTGAATTCCCAGTGCTAGTGTCTTTTGAAAACAAATGGCAACCAAGCAGCCACCTGGAGCAAAACCAGATGGAAGAGGCTTGCTATGAAGCCGACATCAGGAGCTTCCCTATCTCGCAGCTCAGTCCACGGGCCACGTGCTCAGTAGGGACGTACCCTCCAGATGACTGGGTTCTCTGTGGGTCACTTGGAGATTTCTCAAATCAACAAGGAACTCTTTCCTTGCCAATTACAAATCTCTCTTACACCAAGGTATGTGTGAGCAGAACAGCAGGGACAGAACGCTTTGTCCTAAGTTTCTGAAATTCTTGCTGCACAGGGTAGAAACTCCTGATGTGGCTCAGGCCAAGCTGGGTTGAGCACTGGAAACCCCAGAGCCTGGGCAGCACCGTGTCTACTAGGAAGCAGGTGAAGTTATGCAGAGGGGAACCCCACAACTATGCTGAGGTGGGTGTCTTGGTACCAAGGCACTCGTGTGACTTTTTTACTCCACGGCAATGGAAACACAGCCTCTGATTTTCAAAAAGGAATGAGTAAGGGAAACTAATTAGCCTAGACCAATTTTAAAACACAACGTATAACTTGGCAACACTTGAGTCAGGCCCCACAAACTCAGGCTTCGCCTCTCTCATGCTCCAGTACAAAAGAAAACAATTAGTAAAAGAGTTGGAATGTAGAAACGGGATAAGAGAAGCCGTAAATTAGGGAACAGTCCTTGGGTATGAACTAGAAAAAAGACACAAAGTTTGAGGCACCCTGATAAAGGGGGCCCGATATGCCAACAAGCCTGGGACCATCTGGGCAGGACGGATAACGAGGTTGCTGAGCTTGCAAAATGGAGATCACGAAGAAGAGGTCACCCAAGTGTGTACGCTGAAGATGAGGAGAAAGAGGAAGATTTGAGGAGGACGACCCCTGATGACCACCTGAGAAAGAAACTGCGCAGGCGTGTCAGGACATTAGCATATATTCAGGAGTTCCCGGAATAATAATGAATATGTATTAAGTTTATTGGAAACCTGATGAATATGTAACTCTTTTGTAATATAAATCACGTACAATTTGTGCCTCGTCGAGACGCACACTCGTGGAAATATCCCCGTGCGACTCCCAGCTCTGCAATAAAGGATACCTGCTTAACAGTCACATTGGCTATGGAGTGAATTTTTTTTGATTCAGATTGGCGACCCAGATGGGACACTCTCTGCCCGGCTGCAGGACCCATTGAGATTGGGTCTCTCTTGGGTACCCCCGGGGATTTCTCCGGAGAGATTCCTCTCCTCTGTCGGATCACTGCGGGGACAGACAAGGACCATCGATTGAAAGGCATTCTTGAAAATATTTTTTTTTTTTTTTTTAAGTAACCATTTGGAGGTACTGGTTGTTTAGGAGTTTAACAGTTACTACTGTTTCCGGAACCAGTTCATCTGTTAGCTCCCCGTAGGTCATTACGTTACAACGCAGGGTGAGTGTATGTGGGACTGCTAGCGTCTTATTCGCATACATTTAAAAAGTAACTGTCTGGAGGTCCTGGTTGTCTAGAAGCTTAACAGCTACTGTTTCAAGAAGTTTTTTTTTCTCAAATATAACTTGATGTGTTTGAATTTGTGTGAGTGTGTGAGACGTACAATCACGCACGAAGTGAGTGTGGAGTCCGGATCTGCGGTGCTGTTATCCCGCGAGGGAAACAGCCGGAGAAGGACAAAGCGAATGATTAATGATACCCTTGTGGGTAATTATCTTAGATTAATAGTAGCATTGACGTGTAAGTTTGGATGTCCTTTATTGCCGTGTTAAAAGACTAACTAAAAATCTGAATGGTGCAGCCCCTGAAGTAGAATTGTTGGTAAATGTGGGAACCAGAATATTGCCTTTTACAACCTGAAAAATAGTGTAAACCAATAATTCTTTTTGAATGTTTATGGTATAAGCAGAGATTGTGAATGCAATCTGGGACAGCCGTAGAGTGTGCTAAGTAAGTGTAAAGTGTGGACCCCTTGGGAAAAGAAGGAGCGTGCTACCGAAATAGTAAAGATTGTTCGTGGTTGGCAAGATAGACATTTAAACGAGTAAAATGAGAAGCGATCAGAGCAGATGAATCTTGAAGAAGAGTCCATTAGGATGCATACTGAGACACTGGCAAGAAACAGAAGGTTCACCGGGAGGTGTAACAGATAAGAGAACTCTGATAAAATACTATAATCACTGGTGACTGATGGATAAATTGGATGATCAGGAAAAATGGCCCAAGAATAAAAATTTGGAATAAAAGGACAATGTTACAATTGATGTTGTTTTGTAGAAGGGAGAAGAAATGGCATGAGGTACCTTATGTTGATGTGTTTTTCACCCTGTGAAATCATCCTGAGTGGCTGAAGGACTGTGGGTTTACCCTGCAAGACCCCCTGGCATCAGCATTAGAAAAGCAGAAAAAGGCAGCAGGAGGCTGTGAAGGTGTTGCTCTGCTTGTAGTACGGGGCAACGGGCTTTGAAGTGCGGGCGTGATGAGGAGGAGGATTTGGAATTACTGAGAGATGTTGGAGGTTGCATGGCTGGGTTTTGATAACAGGGAGCAAGAGAAGGAAATTAGAGAAGAGCAAGGAGAAAACGAACGAGAGCGCAGACAGGCACGGAGAGACAGGGAAAGAGAGGGGAACCTGAGAGCTGCACTGCAGGGAGCGTCAGCAAACAGCAACTTCAGGGAAGGACGGCAATACTATGGGGGGAGAGGCGAGGCCCCTCCAGCACAAAAAACCAGGGATACCTTAGGAGATCATCAGTGTGCCTATTGGAAAGAACTGGGACATTGGAAAGAGTAAGGACCGTTTTAGGGGTCCTGTTCCTGTCAGTGCAGAGGTTCTGGAGGAGGCACCGTACGATCAAGAAGCAGCTCCCTTTCCACGTCAGTTCCCCTGAACTAAGTCCTGAAGGGGACCGGGGGAAACCTCCCCAGCGGAACCCCTGGCTACAGTAGAGCTGGGAAAAAGGAAAATAGATTTTCTTGTAGATACTGGAGCGACTTATTCTGTTAAATACTTGTCAAAGACAATTGAGCGATGATACAGTAAACGTTGTGAGTGCCACAGGGAAAGCGGAACAGCGTGCCTTTTCCCATCCTTTAAATTTTAAGCTCGGAAAACAAAGGGTAACTCCCCAATTTTTATATATGCATGAATGTCCTATACCACTCTTGGGACGGCACCTATGGAGTAAATTCGAAATGCAGATCACCTTTAAAGATGGGGAAGTTCAATTATTAATCCCTGAATCTCAAGCCATCGAGGCAAGAGTTTTGATGTTGCAGGAACAACCGAAGACTAACAAAGGAATTCCCGAGGAGGGGGAGAATGCAGTGACACCTTTGGTATGGGCTAATGAGGTCCCAGGTAGATCCAGAAGACCGGAACAAGTAAGAATTATCCTTAGACCTGGAACAAATCAGGCAAGACAAAAATAATACCCATTGAAAATAGAGGCCAAAAAGGATTAAAAAGGTTAATACTCAACTTTATAGAATATAGGTTGCTCGTATAATGCGAATCAGAATTTAACACCCCAATCTTACTCGTTAAAAAGCCAGGGGGTGAGGAATATAGTGGTGTTGGTTACAGAGCTCCTTGATTTGCCTATTTTGTGACTCAGTGCACATCTCCATAACGTTAGCTCACCCACTTCCTTCCCCAGCCTCCAAGGAATTGCCTGTTATTTGTATTCGCAGCTAATTAAAACCTCTTCAAGCTCAACCCCCTGATTACGGAGAGAGGGCTGAGACCACAAGCAGAGCACAGTGGAGGATGCCACAGCCCATAGGCTGACCCCACACCACTCTGCAGACCCCACGTTTGCAGTTAGGACACTATTTACTCTGCTACTAGCAATGTTCTCTTAAAATATATTGAAGGAGAGATTGGGAAAATGAAGTGTTTGAGTCTAGCTCGCACTAGAGGATTTCAGCATCCAAGAAAGCCAGAGCGTCCAGTCCCTCAGACTTAATAGAAACCTCCTGCTTTATTAATGTTGCCTTATTTATTTTTTTTTTTTTCCCCCTTGTCCACAGGTCCTGGGCAGAAAGTCAAAGCTGTATTTGAGGAGCTTTCCTGGAGGTTTTCATTAATAGCAGGGCCAGCCAGGGAATCCACTGCAAATGTAAAAATAATAGATTTGAGAGCCCTAAAAGGATGGAGATTTACTCACTGTGGAAATATTAGTAGGAGCGGGGCGTTCCCATGGCTCGGCGTTGCCTGCCTGTGAGCTTTGAAAGCTGCCTGAAGGCCAAGGAGATGCTGGGGAATGGGAGCAGGAAGGAAGGTTGCCTCTGAGCGGCATGGCAAGGCAGCTGCGGCGGCTCTGCTCAGCACTGATCTTCCACTACTGGTGGACATGCCTAAACATAGGATCGTTTCAGGTCCTTCCCAGGCTAAAGAGAAAAAGGTTAGGTGGACAGAGAAGATCTGCTCCTTGTTCCCACCTTGGAGATGAAGGTGCAGGGTGGTGCTGATCCTCAGCAGGTCAGGAGGGACACGCAGAGATGTGGGCAGGAGAGAGGGATGCTGCTTGGTGCGAGAGAAGGACAACAGCATCCAGTTCTTGTGGGGCTGCTGAGACCACGTCCCTTGCTTCCAGCTGACTCTTGCCAACAGGACTGTAACCGTGGGATAGGGGCCGTGAAACAGAAACTATAGGATCAGGTTGAGATAATTAGTTTGCAACCAAGGTAATAGGTAATGAAGCTCACTGACCATGGCAAGGTACAATGCTGCTATGTCCCATGTACAGTCCCTACCAAACTGAACAATAGGTTTGGAGATGTTAATCTTATGAAGTAAGTTGCTATGGACAGGTGCATCCACAACAAGGACACTGCGCATGCCTGCATGAAGGAGGTCACCCAGCGGACACGCAGCGGACCCTTGAGGACCACCGACTCAAATCACTGAGCATGCGTGACGGGGAGGAGAATATGGAAATGGATTCCAAGAAATGATTATCATAGGACTGCCCTTTCTGAGAAAAACGATGAATATGTATGTTTTGATGCTACATACCCTGTGTGTTGGTGATCACCTGGCATGCACGTGCATCCAGCGCTGCAATAAAGAATGCCTGCCTTTTAACACTACATTGGTGTTACGAGGTTTATTCCCGGATTTTGGTGACAGGGTCATTTGAGTATTCTCCCTTATTTGGCAAAACAAGGAAGAGGTTTCCAAGGCACACCTTAGCGCTTGCGACCCACACATTACCCTGTTGTCCCATGGAGAGGCTTTGGGTCTTTTATTAAGTTTAGTTGAGGACAGGAAGTCATCAGCAGGATGGGAAATCGCAGAGATGGGAAGTTGTTGTGATATGAAAAAACAAACCAGTGCAAGGCTGGCTGAAGCAAGTGCTGGCGGAATGATTGCCGTGGGGACAGACACCCTAGAACACAGTTTGTCCCAAACCAACCCCAGACTCCCCAACTGCCACAGGCAGTACAGCACCAGGCTCCTGCTCGTCCTGGTGCTCCTGCCCTCCAGGTAAGCCCCCAACCAGCTCTGCCTGCCAATATCTCAGCCCATCACCCCTCTTCGCTTCCCCCAACACAGAGGTTCCCCCTACGGATACCAATGGCATTGGAGGTGCCTGGCGTGAGCTTCATGCCCACGGCTGGGGACAGCAGGTGGTGACAGGGACGCTGGTGCCCCACCAGCCGATGGGCCTAGGGCCATGGGCCGTGGTTGATGCGAAGCCCCGGCACCACGCGGCTCAGCATTGGGTGCAGGGCCTCCCTGTGGTCCACACCCTGCCCGGCAGCACCAAGAAGCCGTTGCAGCCCTCCGACAATGGCATGCGTCTCATCAAGGACAGTGTCCCCGACGTCAGCCCCCACCACCCCATCGCAGCTCTGCCACACGGCAGAACCCAGGCAGAGCTTTGTGGACTGGCAGAGCCCGTGAGCAGGCATCCCATGCCCAGGAAAGCTTGCAAGGACACCGTCCCCAATATCCCCAGAGTTCCCAACAGCCCCTGCTTGACTGCCCTTCTCAATGAGCTCCCTGACTTCTCTGAGTACGTGGCGAAGGGTGGCTTCCCCAAGGAGCAATCAGCGGTGGTGGGGCTGAGGGACAGTGTGTGTGTGGAGGGGGCTGGTTGCTTTTCCTTTTGAAACCTCTTACTTTGAAATAAGAAAGGGAAGAAAAGACATTAAGCATCTACAAAGAGACAAGGCTCTACCAGAAGTGTAGGATCTAGTAGCAAGAAGGGACTGTCAGAATTGACTTGAGTCAGAAAACGGGAAGGGTCAGCAAGTCCTTAAGCACAATTCACAAAAGTGAAGCAATCCTGGCAGCGTAGTACTTCTGGCCATCCAAATACTTGATCGGCAAGGGGTCAGGCCTTCAAACAAGAGGACAGCAGAGCAAGGAAAATGTAAAAAGGGAAGACATATCTTGAAAGACAATGCCTGAAGAGGCACCTCATTTGGAGGAAGGAGAGACTGGAAGAGATCTCCAGGCACACCATAAACTTACTGAACGCCTTACGAAGCAATAAGGGGTTGGCTGGTTGCTTTCTACTTTCTTTATTCCCATTGGAAGGCTGTTGCAGAACCCAGATCTTCCCAGCATTAAGAGTTTTCTTCCAGTTTTCTGCTTCAATTTACTCAGGGCCAGGCGGTACGCTTTTTTTCAAGCTTAGTAACTCTTCTCCCTTCATGCTGTTTCCTGCTTCTGCATTCACAGCAGTCACCCCGCTCTTCTTCCACTTGCTCTTCTAGCCCAAGCAAATCAAGGACTCCCGATGTCATTGTGCATCTCCATCTCCCATGTCCCAGCAATCCCTGCAGCTCTCCTCTGCCGTCATTCCCAGGGGAGTTCATCTTTCTTGTATGGGAAGGACCAGCAGGGCAATGACGTCAGATGAGCTGTGCTCTCTTCAATGGCATTCACCCTCCTCTACGCTCCCAGAAAATACTTTGCCTGACACACTGCAGTGTACCACTTTGCTATCTCCACATCACACCGCTGGCTCCCAGCAGCTCTCTTCTGCTTCCCTTTAGCTACCTGTAGGTCTTCTGCCCCCTCCTCACTTTTGGCCAGATGAAGAACATCCAACCGATGGCTCTGAACTACTTCCCCCTCCCCTAAATACCTTCTTGGTGGGCTCAGCTTTCTGCCCTTCAACTTAGTAGCTTATCAGAAGAGGACAAGGATAGCACTGGTTTTCCCCCAAGTAAGCAAATACTTAAACTGTTCATTTAAATATCAAAATTAAGAGGAAGGGAAAAAATGACAGCAAAGTGGAAAGTGAAAGTTTAATTTGGTGCTTAAGCAACTTGCCTACTTACGCTGCAGCTGTAGCAGAGAGCTGCTACTGAGCTGTCTGATCACCATAAAACCAAACACCTAAGTGGGGTTTCTCTTTCCTCTCCAGAGGGTTTATCACCCGGAGCAGGCTGAAGTTCTGATCCTGCAGACTGCTCCCCAGTGCTTGTATGCTCCCTCTGGGCAACAAAGACAGCTCTTTGAATTCTTTTGCAGGTACAAGCTTGGTTTCCTTTCCAGTCTGAATGAAATGAAAACAGACATTTAGCAAGAAATGCAGCATGATGCTCCTTACCTTGCGCTCATTTTTCGCTAATACTAGTTCAGTATTTTAGAATATTTGAGGATATTAAATTAGAAACTTTAACATGCAAAAAAAATAACAAGAAAGAAAGAAAGAAAGAAAGAAAGAAGAGGGAGGAATTCTCTTCTACCTTGACTGTTAGTTTCTTAAGCTGCCAGTAAACGTTAACGTCTTTGTATTACAAGGCCACGATTGCAACATTTCTGCAATTTGTGGATGTCATTGAGATATTGCCTGCCATTCAACAGTTCAGGCACTCCACCTACACTTATTCACGGATGTTTCATTTTTTTTTAAATGTTTAAAAGATTAGAGTCCAGCCCTCCAAGGTATAATGGGCAAAAGAGCACATTTTAGATGAAATTAAATTAGTATTAATGGTGGTGGTGGTTTTGTTGTTATCGTTGTTGTTGTTATTATTTATTACCTTCTTTTTCTGTCACATTAAACTCTCTTGATGTCAACCCACGAGTTTTACTTTTTATTTTGTGATGCTCTCCCGCATCCCACTGGGGCAGGGGGGTGAGCAAACGGCTGTATGGTTGGTTTAGCTGCCTGCCGGGCTCCACGACGACAGCAAATTGCTAAACAGACTACCACACTGTGGCAATCATGCACGAAGGAAAATTTTAGGTTGTTATGCAGAGCTTTAACCAGAGTCCTGGCAACTTACTTTGGGACATGAAAGGTGTTTGTGTTGTCTGAAACAGGCAAGAAGGAGTTCACATTCAGACTGCGTATTCTGAGCTGTGTATTCCTTAGCGCTTCTTGCTTGAGAATAAGGTGACTAGGGATTGGAGAAGAGGAGGACCGTCCTTGGAACCTTCGAAGGTATTGCATTAGAATGAGGTATACTTAGAAAAGATGTAGCAAAGGGATCTCGACCAGAGGAACGCTTGTTAACAAGGAGATGTACATCCTTGAAAGTCAAAAGCCAGTGAAATTCCTCTAACTGGTGTCCCTGGAATGAACTGTCCCCTTAGAATATGAAAACCACACCTCCAGTGCTAACACCACCCCCTCCCCAGATAAAGACCCTGACTCACTGGACATGCGTAGTGAATGTAGAAGGTCCTGTGTCTTGAAATGGAAGCGAGCAAAGAGTTCCCCAGCTGTAGTTTAGAAGCTGTGACTAGGAGGCAGAACACCCGGGGCTGTACAGATCTCCAATGGAACTGCCACTGGTGTGCTAGCTTTGGGGGAAACTGCCTAGCACCCATCTTTGCGCAAACATGGAAGAAACAATATCTCGTCTCGGTGCGTACGATTGGCTGCTTACACACTGGGCTAAGGAAGCTGACTTCAAGGGACAACATTTGCACTACCTGAGCACCAGGCAAAAGCCTTTCTGGACGCACCACCTTGCCTGCTCGTCCTCCAGAAAGCAGCAGGGGCAGACACGGTGGTGGGGTCGGAAACAGCAGAGGTATGACAGCTCCACAAACACCGGGACAACGTGCCTCGTCTAGGAGGGTGGTTCTGATGAGTCCCAGGAGCTGGTGTGCCTCTTCCTGGCATTCCACCTCTTGGGGCTTTATCTGGGGGTTGGGTTTGGTTTTTCTCCCCTCAGACTGATACATTGTAAGTAAACCCAAAAAGGTTGTTTCTCAAATGCCTCAGGCATGTGCTTAATCCAAGGAAATACCTACAAAACGCCTAGAGAAGGCAAAGCCTCCCACCGCAGAAGGTGGCCTTACACCAAAGGGGTATCTGCAGAGCTCTGTCTCGGGAGGGCAGAGGAAACCCCGGCAGAATGAAGCGGGCAAGCCTTTTCTTGCCCGGAGCAGGACCGCAGGCTCCCTGCTGAATGGCCCCACAAATGAACCAAGTGTCACACACCTGTGTGAACGTGGTATTCCAAAGGGAGGCCCTTGGAAGGCAGGGCTAATGCAAACCAGCCGCAGGGCTCTTCTCTGTAGAGCTAAGGTAGCACTTTGCCAAAGCGTCACTTACTGCACCGGGGTGTCCTTTGCCACCTGCTAACGCCGACATTTCTGGTTTAGGCCCCCGTTGCTTTGCCTCCAACCAGCCCAGAGACCAGAGTAGACTCCCTGCTATGGGCAGAAGAAGTAAAGAGACTTTCAGAGGAAAGAAGGTAAAAAGAGTTCACCTCCGGTTAAACCAAGACCTGATTCCAGGTGAGGCTGCCTTTATCTATCTAATCCCATTGCGGGATGGAAAGGTTTGCAGGCTCTTCCCAGGAACAGGCAAACCAAAAAAAAGAAAAAGAAAGAGCAAAGAGGCCTGGGCGGAGGAGAGGGAGTGCCTCCAAGAAAAGAAAAGGAGGAGGAGAGAAAAAGACGGGGGCTGGAAGGTGCCGCAGGTGAAGAGGCCCCGGGGTGTTCCCGGCTCTGCTGTCCTTCCTTCCCAACTCTGAAGGCTGCTCAAAGTCCGTCAAACTGGCTGGCAAGGGCCGGAGAGGGAGGGTGCTGCACAAGGTTTGGAAAGAACTCCCTGGCAGCTGCCCGGGGGCTCCCCATCGAGCCCTGCTGCATGGCACAGGGCCACGGTGTATCTCTGTGCACTCGCAGCTCTCTAAGGGCATTGCCCATGGGGATAAGGTGCCAGAGCCATGCCCTAGTCAGTGCCAGCAGTAGCTCTCTCTTCTGGGCTATAAACAATTCCTTGTCAACTGCGTTCCCCAAAGAAAGGGGAACCAGGTCCTGCCCGTTCCTGCCCTTGTGGATTTATCAGCGCTTGCTGGCTCTGTCGTTGTAGGTGCCGACATCCTGTTCCCGGCTGAACCACTGTGACTGCCGGGCTCCTGCACTGGATCTCCACAATAAAAGGATCTTTTCTGTCTTCTGACTGTGTCTGCCCTACCATATTCTGGACGAGGTAGAGGTTATTTGGTGATGAATTGCACTGGAGGAGTTTGGGAGCATCCCTTGTCCCAGAATCCTTTCCAGCGGGCACCAGGGCTGAGTTCAGAGGCTTTAGGAGTCCAACCAAAGCACAGAATCACAGGGAATGGCTGAGGTTGGGAGGGACCTGTGGAGGTTGTCTGGTCCAACCCACCTGCTCGAGCACGGTCACCTAGAGCAGGTTGCCCAGGACCGTGTTCTCTTGGGTTATGAATTTCTCCAAGGACAGAGACTTCACAACCTCCCTGCGCAACCTCTGCCAGCATTTGTCCCCCAACAGTAAAAACTTGTTTTCTCATGTGCAGTGGGAATATCATGTGCTTTAATTTGTGCCCCTTTCCTTCGGTCCTCTCAGGGCACGCTCCTACCGTGAAGGTGGGCTGTAGCAGAGAGGATGCATGGCTGATTTTCCACCTCTGTAACAACAAGCCCATGCTCCATTGTGAATTCGACTGCAGGTTCCTCCTCTCATCCCAGCCAGGTGCCTTTGTGGTCCCTTGGCTTTCCTGCCTGCTCTTCTGATTCCCTACGGCACAAAGCAGAGAGGAACCAGTGCAGCACTCAGCTCTTCAAGGGCTGACGTAACCAGTAAAATGGGCAAAACTGTTCTCTCTCGTTGCCCGGGTGTAGGAGGATATGTTTTTAGTGACACCAAAGGCTTTTGTGACCCTGTCATTTTTTCCCTCTTTTGTTGTATGTTGTAATTTAGAGGAAAATTGATCAAGGCATCCCAAACCAGTCAAGGCTTGGTGGTGTCAAAATAAACCAAAAATCCATTTGGAAGACTGTGTTGGGTTTGCGTGGCAAGGTTTTGGTAGCGGGAGGGCTACAGGGGTTGCGTCTGTGAGAAGCTGCTAGAAGTTCCCCCTGTGTCTGACAGAGCCAATGCCAGCCGGCTCTAAGACGGACCCACCACTGGCCAAGGCCAAGCCAATCAGCGCCTCTGTGATAACATAGTTAAGAAGAAAAAGACTTAGAGAGAGAGCTTTTGCAGCCGGAGAGAGGAGGGAGAAGATGTAAGAAACTCTGCAGACACCAAGGCCAGTGCAGAAGGAGGGGCAGGAGGTGCTCCAGGCACCGGAGCAGAGATCCCCCTGCAGCCCGTGGTGAAGACCATGGTGAGGCAGGCTGTCCCCCTGCAGCCCATGGAGGAAGGATGAGGGGGTGTAGAGATTCCACCTGCAGCCCGTGGAGGACCCCACGCCCGAGCAGGTGGAGGCACCTGAAGGAGGCTGCGGCCCGTGGGAAGCCCACGCTGGAGCGAGTTCCTGGCCAGACCGGTGGACCCGTGAAGAGGGGAGCCCACGCCAGGGCAGGTTTGCTGGCAGGACTCGTGACCCTGTGGGGGACCCCACGCTGGAGCAGTTTGCTCCTGAAGGTCTGCACCCCGTGAGAGGGACTCCATGCTGGAGCAGGGGAACGATGAGAGGAGTCCTCCCCCTGAGGATGAAGAAGCGGCAGAAACACCGTGAGATGAACTGACCGTAACCCCCATTCCCCGTCCCCCTGTGCCGCTGAGGGGGGGAAGGTTGAAGCCGGGAGTGAAGTTGAGCCCGGGAAGATGGGAGGGGTGGGGGGAAGTGTTTTAAGAGTCGATTTTATTTTCTCATTCCTCTACTCTGTTTTGCCTAGGAATAAATTAGATGAATTCCCTCTCTAAGTTTGGTCTGTTTTGCTCGTGACAACAATTAGTGAGTGATCTCTCCCTGTCCTTATCTCGACCTGCAAGCATTTCGTTATGCCTTTTCTCCCCTGTTTGGTGAATGAGGGGAGTGATAGAGCGGCTGTGGTGGGCACCTGGCCTCCAGCCAGGGTCAACCCACCACACATTTAAAAGTCTCATTTCACTGTAAGACATTCCAGAACAGCCACAAAATTACACGCTCAGAGGTGAAATGAAGTGTTGTGGCTTACATCACATTGTCAGAAGACACCCCCACACCTGCCTAAGGGCCTGGCTGGCCCCACGGGCAGCCCCAGCCCTCAGCTCAGCCGGGCCACAGGTGGAGCAGAGACTGAGCCTGGCCAGACCAACACGGCCGCCGGGCAGCCCTATGCCCCAGGACTACAGCTCCCAGCATGCCTGGGGAAGAACATGGCCACCAGGCAGCCCTGTGCCCCAGAACTACAGCTCCCAGCATGCCGTGGGGTGCTCCTGCTTGCGGTCTGACCCTGCAGGGACACCGTCCCCCGGCCCGGCCCGGACCCCGCAGGCCCAGAGCTGGACAGAGGTGTCACCGAAATCCGGGAATAAACCTCGTAACACCAATGCAGTGTTAAAAGGCAGGCATTCTTTATTGCAGCGCTGGATGCATGGGGGATAGCTCCACCCAATGTGCATGCCAGGTGATCACCAACACACAGGTTATGTAGGATCAAAACATACATAGTCATTGTTTTTCTCAGAAAGGGCAGTCCTATGATAATCATTTCTTGGAACCCACTTCCATATCCTCCTCCCCGTCACGCATGCTCAGTGATTTGAGTCGGTGGTCCTCAAGGGTCTCTGGTGGTCGTCAGTGGTCTTGCACCCGTGTCCGCTGGGTGAGCCTCTTCTTGCAGGCATGCGCAGTATCCTCGTTGTGGGTACACCTGTCCTTAACAACTTACTTCATAAGATTAATATTCCCGGGCCTATTGTCCGGTTGGGTAGGGACTGTACAAGGAACACAGCAGCATTGTACCTTGCCATGGTCAGTGAGCTTCATTACCTATTACCTTGGTTACAAACTAATTATCTCAACCTGATTCTATAGTTTCTGTTTCACAGCCCCTATCCCACGGTTACAGAGGGACGGTGGGAACAAGGGACAGGGAGTGGAGGAAGGAAAAATGGTGGTGAGGAGGCGGCAGAGGGAGAGAGCGGGAAAGAGCTGGAGGGGAAGGGCAGAGCGCGGTGCGGGAAGAAAACTAGTGCTAGGCAGCAGGCCAGAGGGACGGAGGGAGAAGAAGAAGGGCAGGGAGGAGGCCAGAGGGACGGGCCGACACAGGCAGGGTGAGGGAGTGGGACGGGGGCGCAGAGAGAGAGAAGAGGAGTGAGAGAGACATGGGCCAGGGAGCAGGACCGAGGGACGGAGGGGAAAGGGTGAGAGGGAAAAGGGAGAGAGGAAGGGAGAGGCCAGGTGGAGGGAGGTGATCCTTCCCCTCGGCTGCATCCGGCTCTGGGCTCCCCAGTGCAAGACAGACATGGCCATACTGGAGAGAACCCCCACCCCAGTACTGCCCCCAGCTCCGCCCCCAGTTTCCTTTGGGGTTGGGACGTTGGTCCGTTGGAGCCAACAGCCCCCAGTGCCGGCAGGAGGGAGCTGTGCTGGCACAGAGTGGCGCTGGGAGGAGGCAGGGCCCAGCTGATCAGCGCTGCCTCGGCACCAGCACCCCGCTTCCTAGCCTCACTCATGCCGGCTGTCCCGCATCCTTGGTGTCAGGCTGCGCTGCGCACCGTGACGGTCCTCCTGGCCCGGGCAGGATGGGCCAGGCCAACTGCTGCTGTGTCTCCAGGTGGGCTCCCCCCGCAGCTCTGGGACGCTGGGGCACAGCCAGGTCCTGCGGCAGCGGCATCGCTCATGCCTGCCGCTCTCTGCTCTGCAGGGAGGCTCTCACCAATGCCGAGCCGGTGCTGAGTGCAGACGTGCAGCTGATCCATGGCCGCAAGAGGAGCGAGAGGTGCCTTCTACTCCTTCCGGGGGAATCAGTGATCGCCAAGTTGCAGTAAGACCCTGGGACCCCAGCTGCCTTTCCCCCATCCGCCACCGTGGGACCAGGGCAGGGACACGCTGGCACCAGCCCCAGGCCCTGGGACCTCGGTGCTGGATGCACCAGTGTGCGTCCTAACAGCAGGTGGGAGACAGGGCTCTGCCTGGCCCTGGACCAGCTGTGGGTGCTGAGTGGCGGGAAGGAGGCGGCAAGGGAGGAAGAAGAAGAGGAGAATGTCAGCAGCGAGGGCAGCGAGTCCCTCATCCTTGTCTGGCCCACCAGCTCCTGCCTTGCCACATTTTGGTGAGTGGTGGTGCCACGTCCCACAGTAGGGCTGGGCGGTGCGGCACAGTGCTGGCCCTTGTCCTCTCTGGCGTCTGGCAGCTGCAGTCACGGCTGGCAAGGGGCAGGAGAGGTTCTCAACCGTGCCCATGCCATCCTGTGAGAGGCCTCTGCCCACCGTGCAGAGCCTGGGCAGGGAGCGGGCAGCACGCCGGCAAGGAGGGAGGGAGGCCGGGTTTTCCTCCCTGACGCTGTTTCTCCTCTCTTTCTGCACCTCATGGGTGGCAAAGGAGCTGTGAGTGGGCACACTGCTGGGGTAAGCCGGGGGGATTCTCCAGGTGCAGCCGTACGGGGGAACACAGGTCCCCTGCGGGCAGCTCTCAGGCACGTAAGGGATGAGCAGGGACAGAAAGACTTCTTCCTCTGCAGCAGGGAGAGTCAGGCGGGAAGCAGGGCTGTGTGCCTGGCAGGCAGGAGCTCTGCAGGCAGCTCTGCCCTCTGTTTGGCTCCGGGGCGGTACCCAGGGGTGTTTGGGATCCCTTTTGCTGGAGAGAGAAGAGCTGGCTTGGGGCTCACTCTTTCTCTGTCGTTTCCCAGTGCACAGGCAACCTGAAGGAGCAAAGAGAGCCCGGGTGACACGACTGCCCTCCCTCAAACTCCTGGAGGAGGAGCTGAGCAGCCGCCGTGCCGTGAGTGTCTCTCTGGCCTGGGCTGTGTCCCCCAAGCCCTGCAGAGCCTCAGACAGTGGTCCAAGGGGCACCTTCCGTTGCCACACAGAGCATCTCATGGGCTGCAAAAGGGATGCTCGAGAGAGCCAATGTGACTGTTAAGCAGGTATCCTTTATTGCAGCGCTGGGAGTCGCACCGGGATATTTCCACGAATGTACGTCTCGACGAGAAACAAATTGTACGTGATTTATATTGCAAAAGAGTTTACATATTCATTAGGTTTCCGATAAATTTAATACATATTCATTATTATTCTGGGAACTCCTGAATATATGCTAATGTCCTGATACACCTGCGCAGTTTCTTTCTCAGGTGGTCGTCAGGGGTCGTCCTCCTCAAATCTTCCTCTTTCTCCTCTTCTTCAGTGTACACAGCTGGGCAACCTCTTCTTCATGATCTCCGTTTTGCAAGCTCAGCAACCTTGTTATCCGTCCTGCCCAGATGGTCCCAGGCTTCTTGGCCTATTGGGCCCCCTTTATCAGGGTGCCTCAAACTTTGTGTCTTTTCTAGTTCATACCCAAGGACTGTTCCCTAATTTACGGCTTCTCTTATCCTGTTTCTACATTCCGGCTATTTTACTAATTGTTTTCTTTCATACTGGAGCATGAGACAGGGGAAGCCTGAGTTTGTGGGGCCTGACTCAAGTGTTGCCAAGTTATACATTCTGTTCTAAAATTCTTCTATGCTAATTAGTTTCCCTTATTCAACCTTGCGTGGCCCCACTGGTGCAGGAGGCTCTGCGGAGGCAGCCCCGGGTCATTCTGACCCGCTTGCCGCTGCCGCCAGGCCTCATCTCCTGGCGGGTGCTGCCCAGATTGGCCAAGGCGGGCGGCAAGCCGGCCAAGTGCCCCACGCCAGCCAGCAACCCCAAGATGAACGAGACCTCCCCGCGGGACAACATGCCACCAAAGCAGAAGGAGAAGAAAGGGGTGGTGTGCCAGGTGGCAAACTACAGGAAAACCCTCTGGGAGGGAAAGCCAGACAGGGACGGTGCGGCAGCAGGCCGCAGCAGGCAGCAAGCGGGCAGCAGCAAGCGGAGAACATCTGACGGGATGCCCACCGAGTGACCTAGAACCCGGGGGATGCCAGGGGGCAAAGGTCCTTCGTGCAGCGGGAGGGGAGAGGTTTAATGTAGCCGGTCCACTGAAACCCCGCAGCACGGAGATCTTAAACCGCTGGCCTGGGGCTCCGGCCCTGTGCCCGGCCCAGGGACCCTCACTTGCCCCATCCCCTGGCCTCCTGCGCTTTAAGCTACAGCTCCCCGCTGCCCGGGGCTGCGATATGATCAATGGGACACGCAACACAGCGCTGTTGACTGCCAGCACTGCCGGCGTCAGGGCCCAGCAGGGCCCACCAGCTCCTGGCAGCACCAGGCCGCACGCTGCTGCAGCACCCCGGGGCAGCCCCCAGGAGGCCCCAGGTCTGGGAAGAAGCTGCAGAGCTGACATACTGCCATGGCTGTCTGCTGTCCCGCTGACTCCGTGCTGTCCCTTGGGGGGGGGCTCGTGGCTTTCATCGCTCCCCGTGCAGATGGAACTAGATGATGTTTGAGGTCCCTTCCAAGCCAAACCATTCTCTGATTCTCTGATTCTATGACCCCCTCCAACTACATACTGGGCCCCCTTCCAGGATAAACGGGATCCCCTTAACTCCCCCAGCACGGATTTGCCACTGTCCCGTTACAAACTAGATCCCTTTAACCCCTCCCAGCACAGACCTGCCCTGTCCCAGTTCTGGATCCCTGAGCAGGGCAGGGGCCAAACCGACCAGCTGACGTGGGGCAGCAATAACAACCAGCCCAAAACTGGGGCAGCCAAGCGGGGCAGGAGCAAAACTGCCAGTCCAGCCACCCCGAGGGGGAATCTGGCAAAGCTGCGGCAAATAGAAAGCTAAGAGACCCTGGAGGGAGCAGAAAATGTGAAGATGCAAAAAAGCCACCCACAAATGGTTTTTGGAGGCCCAAGGCGAGAGAGCAGCTGGGTGGGGACGTGGCAGCCAGACAAGGTCAACCCAGCACCGTTGCTGAAGGAGTTTCTTTGGTAGCGCTAGTTCAGAGTCCGCATAGGGCTGTATCTCGGGGGGCAGGTCAAATTCATTGGAAATGAACCTCTAAGAGACCAGGTGCTTTGCTCCACGAGTCTCACGGACAGGGTCCTGTACCTGGGAAGAGTGGCACAGAACCCTCAGCATACAGAGCGTTCCAGCCAAAGCAGTGAGCAGGCACGCTTGCAGCCCTGGGCAGGTTTTTATTCATCTGGCTGGTGTAGCTCGGGGAAAAGGTGGGAGCTCTGCCAGCGGACAAAGAGCCCTTGGCCAGCAGCGGTGGGGAAGCCCAGCGGCTGATGGCTGTGGGAGGTGCCCGGGCCCTGGCAGCTGTGTGGCCTTGAGGGGACACGTCCCCGTGCGGACCCCGTGTCACAAAGGGGCAGTGATGCGGCAACCGCCCGGCGATTGTGACCTCACCGGACCGGGGCTTTATAAGCTGAAAAGCGGGCCAGTGAAAGCCAGTTGGGCTGAGCTGCCCTTTGGGATAACTCGGCTCCTTCCCTCGCTACGTGCACGCCGACTCTTTTCAACCATTTCTCCATTACTGCCCACTTCTCCTCAACTTCCATCCTCTTTCAAAGGTAACTGTGATTGGACTTTCAGGACAGATCATAGAGTAGGTAGATACGGGATCAAAGGATAGTCTGCTCCATACCTTCTGTTAAAGCCGATAGGTAGCTCCTGCATACACGGCGGGAAAGTGTGGGCTGCAGAGCCAGAGGGCTCTGCTGCTAACAGTAGCCACAGGTCAGCAGCAGGTCCTCCTCAGAGAAGGTGGCACGCAATGGGGCTTTCAAGGGGGCCGTGGTAATTGCTGTCAGTTGGAGTCCTGCGACAGGGACAGTGGGGCCATCGGCCTGCTGCTCTCTAGGAGTTACAAGTACCACTGAAGCACCTTTGATGGCAGACGCTGATCTGTGGGTTGCGTTTGCCAGGTTTTGGAATCATTTTGTGGAGCTACGGTTCTTTCTTTCCTATCAGGTGACGGGATTGGCGCTGATCTGCTCTTTCTGGAGCACGTCCTGACAGCCTCTGTCATCCCAAGCTTTCGCCTCTGTTCCTGAGAGGAGCGATGGCCGCAATGGGGAACGACTCCTGTGAGTAACGGCTTCACCAGCAGGCTTGGACTTTGTGAATCCCCAAGGGTAACGGACGTGGCTGCTGCTCCATCCCTGCATGTTGACGTGCTGACATCCGAGGGTGACTTCGGGGGCGTTTCCTGGGAGCAGCCAGACTTATCCAGGCATTTTGACTAGACACAGGAAAATGCGTTTTATCACTCCTCCGCCACTAGTACAAGACTTTGAAAGATGGCATTGCTCATAGAACGCCCTGACATCAGTAGGGTTACCTTCTGTGAAAGAGACTTGCTTGTCTTCCTCCATTACAATCAGGAAGAGGGAAGACTTCCTAACTGCGGCCTTCCAGTACCTGAAGGGGCCTCCAGGAAAGCTGGAGAGGGACTGTTTATCAGGGAGCGTAGTGGCAGGACAAGGGGGAATGGGGTGAAACTAAAAGAGGGTCGATTGAGATTAGACGTTAGGAAGAAATCCTTCCGTGTGAGGGTGGTGAGGCAGTGGCAGAGGTTGCCCAGAGAGCTTGTGGAGGCCCCATCCCTGGAAGTGTTTAAGGCCAGGTTGGATGAGGCTTTGGGACAACCTGGTCTAGTGGAGGGTGTCCCTGCCCATGGCAGGGGGGTTGGAACTAGGTGACCTTTGAGGTCCCTTCCGACCCAAACCATTCTATGATTCTACGATTCTATGATTCTATGACTTGACCTGATAATCCAGTTCTAGACTCTAGAGGGAAAGGAAGGTAGCCCAAGGCACAGAAATCAGTGTGGGTTTTTGGACTGTGCGCAAAGTAAGCAGGGGAGGAGACTGTTTTCCAAAATTCTATCTTGACCAGACAATTTCAATGGCACTGTAAGGCTTCCCCCAATGTTGCTCTCTTGGAGGTTAGAGCTGCTTGTCTCCTGGGTGCTCCTGTACAGAACTTGCCTTTTCAAACATGCTTTCGCGCAACAAAATCGTGTCATCTCTTTTCATATGTCATTTCCCTGCAGTCACTGCCGAGGGAATGCCTTCGCCACAAAGGATCCTCTTTCCTCCGGAGATGGTTTGCATGGAGTGGCGGCAACGACAGAGAGCTGGAGCGGGACTCCACAACCTGGACAATACGTGCTTCCTCAACTCCGTCCTGCAGTGCTTGACGTACACACCCCCTCTGGCCAACTACCTGCTCTCTGGGGAGCACAGCCAGGCGTGTGAGTACTTTTACGAACATCTCCTTCTAAGTCTGCTGGGCACTTCCCACTTTCTGGCTTATTGCACGGAAAACTCTGCTCAGTTAAGCGTCCCTCCAAAGAAAGTTTTCTAGGCACCAAAATGCCCCGGGCTTGTTGCGACATTGGCACCTTGGGAGAAGAGCAGTGGAGACTGTTCTTAGAACTTCAAGATCTCCATTAGGTTTCCCATCGCTATGGGTATTTTGCTAACCTGAGAAGCTTCCCTCCCTCCCGCCCGCCCTCCCTCCCTCCCTCTCTCCCTCTCTCTTCAGGTCGTGAGCGAGGCTTCTGCATGATGTGCATAATGGAAGCACACGTTAACAAGGTCCTGCGTTCCTCAGGCAGTGCCATCAAGCCTTTGGCTGTCATCAGTGTCCTCCCACGTAAGTCATTTCAGGTGCTTGTGCAGGTTTTCTTCTGTTCTTGTAGGACAGAACTACTGACTTCTTCTTTCTTAGTAATAGGAGAACATTTTGAGCTTGGCATGCAGGAGGATGCCCACGAGTTCTTACGCTATACTGTCGATGCCATGCAGAGAGCTTGTCTGAGTGGTAGCAGCGAGTAAGCACAAGCAAATTCCCTTTTCAATGTTCCCAAGCCCTTTGGACTCCTTGATGTGCTCTCGTCAAGGGAAAACCCATGCCCAGAGTTTTCAGACAAAGTACACCTCTTGGAGGACATAACTCTCTGCCTCACCATTTCTTTCCAGCTTGGACATCTATTCTCAATCAACTACCATCATCCATCAAATATTTGCGGGCTTTCTGAGATCCAGAGGTACTTTTTGCTCTCCTTGGACTTGTCTGTGCCCCTCTGCCTGCCTGTGATAAACAGCTGCCCGTGTGACTGGCGGAGTAGGTATGACGAGCGTAAAGCGGCACAGTCGACTTCCCCCATCGCTGAGCATTTTGATTTGCCTTCCAGTCACATGCTTGAGCTGCAAAGCGGTTTCCGACTCCTACGAGGCCTTCCTGGATGTTCCTTTGGATATAAAAGTAAGGGGGGTTTGTAATTGTGCTCCAGGATGTCCCGAGGCACAGCGAGGAAGCTCCTGATAGCCCCGGGAATCCCTTGGAAAAGAGGGAAACGGTCAGCATAACGCCCTCTTGCTGCCTCCTCCTGGGCACTGCTTGCGGGTTCACGGTGGGTCTCCTCAGCGTCGGCTACCTGGGTCGTCTTGTTGACTCCTAGTGCGTGTTTGGGCGAGGGCGTTTCCCGCAGCTCAGCGCTCTCCTTTCTCACTCCTCCAGGCAGCCTCCTCTGTCAGCGCAGCTCTCAAGGACTTTGTGAAACCCGAGCAGCTGGATGGCGAAAACTGCTTTAAATGTAGCAAGTAAGATGATTGCTAATGACGTGTGAATACCAGACCCTGCCTGAAGGTGCTGCATGCCCTTGAGTATCAGTCATCGTTTCACGTAGCGTAGGTGCACAATAACGAGACACAGGTGTTTTTCCGTCGGGCCTTGTGGCACTGAATAGCCTTACAATAGCGTAAGGATGTGTGAGACGTGAAAGCTTGGCTGGCCTTCTGGGGGAACAAGGGTGCACTTAAGGGTGCATTTCAGCACTTGGCTCTGGGCTTGCTTTCCAGGTGTGACAAGAGGGTTGCCGCCTCCAAGAGGTTTACAGTCCATCGCCCGCCCAAGGTTCTCACGCTGTGTCTCAAACGGTTTGACCATTTCATCGGCGAGAAGATCAACAAGGTGTGTACGCAACTGGAGTGCAACTTTCTCTTCCTGGAGCAGGAGATTTCCCCAAGCAGTACGCTCTCTCCCAAGCTGTTCATGCTGAGTGTTTTGTGTTCCCTTCTGGGGAGGGGAGAGGAGAGTTCCCGTGGGAGGACGAGCACATAGTCTGCTGTGGCAGAGCTGCTTTGGCCGAGAACAGTTTCCTGCCACCCAAACCATTACCTGTTGCTTTAGGGAAAACCCAAGTGTTGGTGAGCACCAACGGTGTATTTAGACCCCGCTGGCCTTTAGTCCTGGAAGGCTGAGGCATGTCGTATCGGGGGATCGTTTCTGAGCCCTCTTGGTCTCTCCGTAGCTTGTGAAGTATCCCGAGTACTTGGATCTTCGCCCGTACATGTCTGAGGCAGCTGGAGAACCGCTGCTCTACTCCTTGTACGCCGTGGTGGTGCATAGCGGTGTCAGCTGTGGTTCAGGACACTATTTCTGCTACGCAAAGGTAAAGAGCAACTCCCTTCCTAACAAGGGAAACACGGCAGTGTTACTGGCAGCCGAGGTTTTGGGCTAGAAGGTCTCCTGACCGGCTGGATTGGATTGGCTTGGGCGTACCCTTGGTTCTGTAGTTATCTGCCTGTGTTTTTGTGGAGAAACCATGCAGTTCATCTCCAGATATCGTTGTCTTTTTTTACAGGCCAGCAATGGACTGTGGTATGAGATGGACGATATGCGTGTGGATCCATGTGGCATCGAGAGAGTTCTCAGGCAGCAAGCCTATTTACTGTTTTATGTCAGGTAACAACCAGTACTCAAATCATTTGCAGAATATGCTTCCTTTTCCTGGATTTGCTGTTTTTCTTCTCATCCTCCTGAGCGTTTCTGTCACAGGAGACAATTACTGCCTGCATCATTCAATGCTGTCAAACGGAACTACTCCGCGTCAGTCCTTTTCTTTCCTTGCTGGGCTTTGGGCTGCTGCCCTGGTGGGAAGTGCTACTTGTCTGCTGTCAGAGGCTGGCTAATGTAGACAGGAGGACTTTAAGGGGGCCTACAGGAAAGATGGGGAGGGACTTTATCTCAGGGAGTGTAGTAATAAGACGAGGGGTAATGGGTTTAAACTGAACGACCTTGATTTCTATTAGCTACGGGGAAGAAATTCTTAATGGTGGGCATGGTGAGACCCTGGAAGAGGTTGCCCAGAGAAGTTGTGGATGCCCCATCCCTGGAAGTGTTCAAGGCCGGGCTGGATGGGGCGTTGAGCAACCAGATCTAGTGGAAGGTGTCCCTGCCCATGGCAGGGGACTTGGAACCAGACGGTTTTGAAGGTCCCTTCCAACCCAAAGCATTCTGTCAATCTATGATTCGATGAAATGGAGGCCGTAGGGGGTATAAAGACGAGCTCTTGCTCCGACAGGGGCAGACGTGTTGGGAAGAGCCCAATCCAGTTTCCCATTGGTAGTCTTGGTTACGTCTTCCCTCTGTCGTAGAGTCCGCTCCAAGAAAATGCCTGAACCCTAGAGGAGGCTGAGGAGCAGCCCTAAACGGAAATCACTCTTTTTCTCTCCAGGCGCTCTGATTTGAAAAGTGGAGAAAGGGCTTCTTCCGCACAGGTGCCATCATATGCCCCTTCCTTCTTCAAGCAGCGGGCGGCTGGCAGCAAGCAGGTGGGTCCTGTGAGACCACGGGATCCGCCCCGTTTGACTAAGGTAACTCTGGGGAGGTGGGTCAGGGCACCAGATGGACAGGGGATTTCTTTCTGGCATCTTGGCATTGCTCTCTGTTCCCTCCCACGCTGCAGCGATCTTCACAGCCACAAGGCTGCTCCCTCCCAAAGCCTCCCACCTAGACCCATCCTAGTTGTCCGCCTTTGGCCCTTCTGCCTTTGCAGCCCGCCAGGAGAGCCTTTGGGAGGCCCTTAGCTGTCCCCTCCCACAGCTTCCGGGGGTTCCCCACTGTTCTGGTCTTGTCAGGAGGAAAGGGCAGGACCTTTTCACAGCTCTCTTTGCAGGACGTGGCGGTGGGCACGGAGGACTCTCCAGAGCACAGCAGCTCCTCCGCAACAGCCAGCACCAGCCAGCTCACCGCGGCAGGTGCACGGGAGGCCTCTGCAGGCTGGCCGTGCCCCACCTGGCCAGGCAGGCTCAGCATTGTCTCCTTCGTGGGCTTCTGCTTGAATCGCTTCTTCTGCGGCTGTAGAAGGCTGGTGTCCAGAAGAAAAGCTGTGTGCCAAGTCCGCTGTCAACCACTTCAGCCTGTGCTGCACCCCGTGCAAGAAGACAGCAAGAAAGAGAAGCACGGATTCGGCCCTTCCTCCCGCTGCGAGAGGAACGGTGCCAGGGATAGGGCCCGGAGCAGATCCCCACAGTGGGGCAATGATCTCCGCAGCTGGCCTGTGGACACCACGGACTATGACTGCTCAGCTGCCAGGAGGAGGAGAACAAGTCCTCCACGTTGTTACCAGGCCCCAGCGGTTGGCGCAGCTTCAGGGCACTCCAGTGCCAGCTCCAGGCAGGCTCCCACACCCAAGGCTGCTCGGGAACAATCCGTTCCAATGCAGAGGGAGCGGAGCAGATCCCCGCTGCGGGGCAATGAACTCCAAAGCTGGTTCACGGACACCACGAACTATGAGCCCTCAGCAGGGAGGAGGAGGAGGAGGAGACCTAGTCCTCCGAGCCGCGACCGCACGCCCAGGGATGCCACAGCTCCCAGGCCCTCCAGCGCCAGATCCCAGTTGGCTCCCGCACCCAGGGCTGCTCAGCAGAAGACCGTGCTGAGGAAGAGAGAGCGGAGCGGATCCCTGAGACGGGGCTATGCGCTCCGCAGCCGGTTTGTGGACACCACGCAGGATGAGCCCTCAGCAGGGAGGAGGAGGGTTTCAGCGCCCTGGAGATGCGTGTCAGACACACACTCAGGGCACTGCTGTGGTGACGGGGGCACACTGTGATCCTGGGGGAAGAAGGAGCACAGCATCTTTCTTCTGCTGTGCCAGAGAAGAGGAGCGGGAGAAGAAAAAGGAGGAGGAGGAAGTCAGGAAGCACCAGAACTGCCGCCAGCAGGGACCAAGCTGCACAAAGGGCACCAGCGGCCCAGCCTGCCCCTCCTCCCAGTGCTGCCTCTGGCCACGAAGAGCTCGGAGAGACCTTCCAGAGACTCGGACAGCTCTGCCGCCTGGCCCGCCTGCCCACGGGTCCCTCGAGGAAGAGCTTTAATCCCTGCTCAGCTGTTGGGATCGCCTTGCCAAAGTCCAAATTAAAAACACTTGTTGGCCTTGCATACGTAATTCATGGGGTGTTTTCTTCTCTGGAGGTTTTGGGACAATTGGTGGCAATAGCCAGTGTGGGAGGTTTATGTGACGGGATTTTGAAAGCAGTGTGCTTGCACATGTCCATGCTGCCATCTCTTGGTTTTCAAGGTGGAGTTCAAGGCACTTGAACAGAAAGGGGCTGGATGAGCCGACAGCAAGGGGGCCTGAAAGAAGCTGAACGGCCGGGCCAATACTGGGGTCTGATCTTGTTAACATCTTCCTTAATTAATGGTCTGGGTGACAGGGCAGAGGGCACCCTCAGCAAGCTGGCCAATGACACCAGACTGGGAGGAGTGGCGCTTAGGCCAGGGGGTCCCGCTCACCAGCCTAAACCAGTTCCCAGCAGTGTAGCACTGGTTCGGGACCCCCCTGGTAAGGGCAGCACAAAGCCATGTCTCTTTCCCCACCCAGAGGCCGGGCAGGGGAGGGCTCATCCTGCCAGCGCTGCTCATGGCGGCTGAGGAGAGAGCGGCCTGATCCTGCTGAGCGCGCGCAGGGTGGCTCCCCCGCCTCGGCGGCCCCTCGGCCTGGCGCTGCTCGACAGGCCGCTGCAGCACACAGGCCGGGCAGGTTGCCTGTTGAGCGCTGGGGACGGCTGCCCCAGGGGAATGGGGAAATGTCTCCGCTCCACCCTGCTGCGGGAGCTGGGCTCAGCCTTGGTGTGGAGGGCCGAGAGCGGGTGCTCTCCAGACAGCTAAAGACACGACTGGCTGCGTGTTTTCCTTGCGGAGAAGGACCTGGGAGTCCTGGTGGACACCAAGTTAAGGGCGAGCCAGCAATGTTCCTTCGTGGCCAAGGCGGCCAATGGTGTGCTGTGGTGCATTAAGAAGAGCGTGGCCAGCAGGTCCAGGGAGGTTCTCCTCCCTCTCTGCTCTGCCCTGGTGACACCACATCTGGAGTTGTGTGTCCAGTTCTGGGCTCCCCAGTTCAAGAAGACAGGGAACTACTGGAGAGAGTCCAGCCAAGGGTTACCGGGATGATTAGGGGTTTCCTTTCGTATGAGGAAAGACTGAGGGAGCTGGGTCTGTGTAGCCTGGAGAAGAGAAGACTGAGAGGGGGCCTTAACAAGGCTTATAAATATCCAACGGGTGGATGTCAAGAGGATGGGGCAAGACTCTTTTCAGTGGTGCCCCCTTGACAGGATAAGGGCCAACGGGCACAAGCTGGAACACAGGGAGTTCCATCTCAATATGAGGAAAAACAACTTCCCTTGGAAGCACATTCAGGTCCTGCCAAGAGCGGGTGTCTTTCCTTTCGTGACATTTAACACTCCAGTCACTGTCAGTAACACTTGCCCAGAGCCTAGCTCCACATTTGAAAATGTCCAGCGACTGTTTCAACTCAGAAGGTGCCTGGATGGAAAAATGTTGCTGACCCTCATCTTTCCTTGGCACGCCTTTCAGGGTCCCACAAGAACCATGGCTCTGCGCTTGTTACCTGAACATAATCCTATCCCTAATCTTAACCCTAACCCCTAATCTTTAACTGCAACTGTAACCCTGACCCTACGCCCTAACCCCCAACCCAAACCCTTACGCTGACCCTAAACATAACTCCTAGCAAAAACCCGTACCCTGACCCTAAGCCGAACCCTAACACCAAAACTTCACCCTAACCCCTACTCTAACCCTGACCCTGATCCTAAACCAAACCCTACCCCTAACCCTAACCATAACCCTAACCTAATGCTAACACTAAAGGTAAACATAATACTCTTAGCCCCAGTCTTAACCCTCACCCTAACCCCTAACCATCTCACCATAAACCCAGGCTAATTCTAACCCTAACCCTAACTCTAACCCTAAACCTAACCCCAACCTTAACCCTAATCTTTACCTCTAACCTAAACCCTAGACGTTAAACCTAACACTAACCCCCAATCCTTACTGTAGCCCCTAACCCCTAAACTTTATCCTAACCCTAATCCTTCAACTATCCCCTAATCCCTAATCTTAACCCCAACCCTAAACCTAGCCCAATACCTAACCCTAACACAAAGCCTAACCCTAACCCCTAACACTAAGCCTAACCATACCTCTAAACCATAACCCTAAACCTAACCCCAACCGAAACCCCTAGCCCTAACCCTAACCCCTAGCCCAAAGCTAACACTACCCTTACACTCTCACTAACCCTAACTCAACTCGAAGCCTAAACAAAACACCAACCCTAACCCCTAACACCTAACCCTAAGCTTAACCCTAACCTTTACCCCTAACATTAACCCTTACCCTAACCTCTATCACTTCCCTCCTCAGCAGGACAGGGAGGATACAAAAATAAGATGGGGAAAACAACCCCAAACTCGTGGGTCAAGATAAGGGCAGTTTATTACAGCAAAGGCAAAAGGCCGTGCATGGAAGCAAAGCGAAAGCAAAAGATTGTTCTCTCCTTCCCGTCAGCAGGCGATGTCCGGCCACTTCCCGGGAAGCAGGGCTTCAGTATGCGTAGCGGTTGCTCTGGAAGTCAAACGTCGTACAAAAACGAATACCCCAGTTCCTCCCCCTATCTTTCAGCTTCTTATTGCCGAGCAGACGCCATACGGTATGGAAAATCCCTGTGGTCAGTTTGGGCCTGCTGTCCTGGCTTTGTCCCCTCCCAAGATCTTGCCCACCCCCAGCCTACTGGGGTGTGTGGGAGAAATGTTGGAGGGACAGCCTTGGTGTGTGCCAGCACTGCTCAGGAATGGCCAACCCACTGGTGTGCTATCAACGCCTTGCTAGCTACCAATACGGGTTGAGAGAAAGACAGTTGAATAGGATAACAAAGGAAAAGAATAGCGATAACACTACTGCTAACAGCAACAACAGCAACAACAGTAATTAAAAACCAAACATGCGATGCACAAATGCAATTGCTCACCACAGGTAGAAGAAAAAAACCAACCCGATCTCGATGCCCACTCTGTTTCCGAGCACTGATTGCGCCTCCCGGCTCGCTTCCCCAGTTATATCTGGAGCATGACGTCACATGGCAGGGAATATTCCTTTGGCCAGTTTCAGTCAGCTGTCCTGGCTGTGCTCTCCCAGCTTCTTCTGCATCTGGCAGCGCGTGAGAAGCTGAAAAGTCACTGCTTTCTAAATCCATACATAGCTGAATTATGTCCCCGTGTGCAAGATTCAATTCTGGTGAATTTTGCTCCTAAGAGTGATTTTTTTTTTTAACGTGCTCAGATATGGCGTTCTTCTCTTTTTAAAGAACTCAAGTCTGTCTAGAAAAGCATCACCAAACATGAGTAGCCGTACTGTGGGCATCTGTGGAGAAGAGGGAGATTTTAGTCATGAAGGTTATTAATTAAGGGTTCCGACAGTTCTAGGTAATGTGAGGGAACTCTTTTCAGAGGCCAGACTCTGCTCAGTGGTGCCCAGCGACAGGACAAGGGGCAAGGGGCACCGACTGGAACGCAGGAAGTTCCATCTCAAGATGAGGAGAAACTTTTTCACTTGGAAGAAGTTTTGTACAAAGTTGCCAGGACAAACTTGATCCCTTTAACCCCTCCCTGTAAAGAATGAGCCCTGTCCCACTACACCCTGGATCCCTTGAACCTCTCCCTGCACAGAGTTGGCCCTGTCGTAGGACAAACTGAATCCCCTAGCCACCGCCCGGGACAGACAGGCACCACGAACAGCAAAAACTGGATCCCCTGGCCCCCTCCCAGTACATGACCAGTACAAACTGCGTCCCTTTAACCCCTCCCTGTACAGACTCAGCTTTCTCCCAGTGCAAACGTGTTCCATGTAACCTTTCGAACTACACACTGGGCCTCCTCCCAGTACAAACTGGATCCCCTTAAGCCCCTCAGCACAGATTTGGCAGTGTCCCATTACAAACTGGATCCCTTTAAGCCCTCCCAGCACAGACTTGCCCTGTGCCAGTTCAAACTGGATCCCTGAGCGGTTTGGCAGGGGCCAAACCAGCCAGCTCAAGTGAGGCAGCAATAATAACCAGCTGCCTCATCAGGACAGGAGCAATACTCACTGCCCGCCAAGCAGGAACAAGGGCTTGGACCAGATGTCATAAATGGGGACAGCCCAAAAATACATTAGCCAAGCGGGGCAGGAGAAAAAACTGCCAATCCAGGCACCCCAAGGGGGAATTTGGCAAAGTTGTGGGTGACAGAAAGCTTACAGAACCCGGAGGAGAAAAGGTGAAGACGCAAAAAAGCTGCTCATAAACGTTTTTTGGAGCTCCAGGGTGGCAGAGCAGTTGAGTGGGGACGTAGCAGCCAGCCAAGGTCAAGGCAGTGCCTTAGCTGAAGGTGCTTCTTTGGTAGCACTAGTTCTGACTACGCATGTGGCTGTCTCTTCATCTTGGCAGATCAAATTCATTGGAAACGAACCTCTAAGCGACCAGGTGTTTTGCTCCATGAGTCTCACGGACATGGTCGCGTACCTGGGAAGAGTGGCACAGAACCCTCAGCATACAGAATGTTCCGGCCAAAGCAGCGAACAGGCACGCTTACAGCCCTGGGCAGGTTTTTATTGATCTGGCTGGTGTAGCTCGGGGAAGAGGTGGGAGCTCTGCTAGTGGATGAACAGCCCTTCGACAGCAGCGCGTGGGGAATCCCAGGGGCCGCCAGCTACTGGCTACAGGGAAGGCGCCTGGATTGTGACAGCGCCGTGGCCTTGAGGGGACACGTCCCCGTGCGGACCCCGTGTCACAAAGGGGCAGTGATGCGGCACCCGCCCGGCGATTGTGACCTCACCGGACCGGGGCTTTATAAGCCGAAAAGCGGGCCAGCGAAAGCCAGTTGGGCCGAGCTGCCCTTTGGGATAACTCGGCTCCTTCCCTCGCTACGTGCACGCCGACTCTTTTCAACCATTTCTCCATTACTGCCCACTTCTCCTCAACTTCCATCCTCTTTCAAAGGTAACTGTGATTGGACTTTCAGGACAGATCATAGAGTAGGTAGATACGGGATCAAAGGATAGTCTGCTCCATACCTTCTGTTAAAGCCGATAGGTAGCTCCTGCATACACGGCGGGAAAGTGTGGGCTGCAGAGCCAGAGGGCTCTGCTGCTAACAGTAGCCACAGGTCAGCAGCAGGTCCTCCTCAGAGAAGGTGGCACGCAATGGGGCTTTCAAGGGGGCCGTGGTAATTGCTGTCAGTTGGAGTCCTGCGACAGGGACAGTGGGGCCATCGGCCTGCTGCTCTCTAGGAGTTACAAGTACCACTGAAGCACCTTTGATGGCAGACGCTGATCTGTGGGTTGCGTTTGCCAGGTTTTGGAATCATTTTGTGGAGCTACGGTTCTTTCTTTCCTATCAGGTGACGGGATTGGCGCTGATCTGCTCTTTCTGGAGCACGTCCTGACAGCCTCTGTCATCCCAAGCTTTCGCCTCTGTTCCTGAGAGGAGCGATGGCCGCAATGGGGAACGACTCCTGTGAGTAACGGCTTCACCAGCAGGCTTGGACTTTGTGAATCCCCAAGGGTAACGGACGTGGCTGCTGCTCCATCCCTGCATGTTGACGTGCTGACATCCGAGGGTGACTTCGGGGGCGTTTCCTGGGAGCAGCCAGACTTATCCAGGCATTTTGACTAGACACAGGAAAATGCGTTTTATCACTCCTCCGCCACTAGTACAAGACTTTGAAAGATGGCATTGCTCATAGAACGCCCTGACATCAGTAGGGTTACCTTCTGTGAAAGAGACTTGCTTGTCTTCCTCCATTACAATCAGGAAGAGGGAAGACTTCCTAACTGCGGCCTTCCAGTACCTGAAGGGGCCTCCAGGAAAGCTGGAGAGGGACTGTTTATCAGGGAGCGTAGTGGCAGGACAAGGGGGAATGGGGTGAAACTAAAAGAGGGTTGATTGAGATTAGACGTTAGGAAGAAATCCTTCCGTGTGAGGGTGGTGAGGCAGTGGCATGGGTTGCCCAGAGAGCTTGTGGAGGCCGCGTCCCTGGAAGTGTTTAAGGCCAGGTTGGATGAGGCTTTGGGACAACCTGGTCTAGTGGAGGGTGTCCCTGCCCATGGCAGGGGGGTTGGAACTAGGTGACCTTTGAGGTCCCTTCCGACCCAAACCATTCTATGATTCTACGATTCTATGATTCTATGACTTGACCTGCTAATCCAGTTCTAGACTCTAGAGGGAAAGGAAGGTAGCCCAAGGCACAGAAATCAGTGTGGGTTTTTGGACTGTGCGCAAAGTAAGCAGGGGAGGAGACTGTTTTCCAAAACTCTATCTTGACCAGACAATTTCAATGGCACTGTAAGGCTTCCCCCAATGTTGCTCTCTTGGAGGTTAGAGCTGCTTGTCTCCTGGGTGCTCCTGTACAGAACTTGCCTTTTCAAACATGCTTTCGCGCAACAAAATCGTGTCATCTCTTTTCATATGTCATTTCCCTGCAGTCACTGCCGAGGGAATGCCTTCGCCACAAAGGATCCTCTTTCCTCCGGAGATGGTTTGCATGGAGTGGCGGCAACGACAGAGAGCTGGAGCGGGACTCCACAACCTGGACAATACGTGCTTCCTCAACTCCGTCCTGCAGTGCTTGACGTACACACCCCCTCTGGCCAACTACCTGCTCTCTGGGGAGCACAGCCAGGCGTGTGAGTACTTTTACGAACATCTCCTTCTAAGTCTGCTGGGCACTTCCCACTTTCTGGCTTATTGCACGGAAAACTCTGCTCAGTTAAGCGTCCCTCCAAAGAAAGTTTTCTAGGCACCAAAATGCCCCGGGCTTGTTGCGACATTGGCACCTTGGGAGAAGAGCAGTGGAGACTGTTCTTAGAACTTCAAGATCTCCATTAGGTTTCCCATCGCTATGGGTATTTTGCTAACCTGAGAAGCTTCCCTCCCTCCCGCCCGCCCTCCCTCCCTCCCTCTCTCCCTCTCTCTTCAGGTCGTGAGCGAGGCTTCTGCATGATGTGCATAATGGAAGCACACGTTAACAAGGTCCTGCGTTCCTCAGGCAGTGCCATCAAGCCTTTGGCTGTCATCAGTGTCCTCCCACGTAAGTCATTTCAGGTGCTTGTGCATGTTTTCTTCTGTTCTTGTAGGACAGAACTACTGACTTCTTCTTTCTTAGTAATAGGAGAACATTTTGAGCTTGGCATGCAGGAGGATGCCCACGAGTTCTTACGCTATACTGTCGATGCCATGCAGAGAGCTTGTCTGAGTGGTAGCAGCGAGTAAGCACAAGCAAATTCCCTTTTCAATGTTCCCAAGCCCTTTGGACTCCTTGATGTGCTCTCATCAAGGGAAAACCCATGCCCAGAGTTTTCAGACAAAGTACACCTCTTTGAGGACATAACTCTCTGCCTCACCATTTCTTTCCAGCTTGGACATCTATTCTCAATCAACTACCATCATCCATCAAATATTTGCGGGCTTTCTGAGATCCAGAGGTACTTTTTGCTCTCCTTGGACTTGTCTGTGCCCCTCTGCCTGCCTGTGATAAACAGCTGCCCGTGTGACTGGCGGAGTAGGTGTGACGAGCGTAAAGCGGCACAGTCGACTTCCCCCATCGCTGAGCATTTTGATTTGCCTTCCAGTCACATGCTTGAGCTGCAAAGCGGTTTCCGACTCCTACGAGGCCTTCCTGGATGTTCCTTTGGATATAAAAGTAAGGGGGGTTTGTAATTGTGCTCCAGGATGTCCCGAGGCACAGCGAGGAAGCTCCTGATAGCCCCGGGAATCCCTTGGAAAAGAGGGAAACGGTCAGCATAACGCCCTCTTGCTGCCTCCTCCTGGGCACTGCTTGCGGGTTCACGGTGGGTCTCCTCAGCGTCGGCTACCTGGGTCGTCTTGTTGACTCCTAGTGCGTGTTTGGGCGAGGGCGTTTCCCGCAGCTCAGCGCTCTCCTTTCTCACTCCTCCAGGCAGCCTCCTCTGTCAGCGCAGCTCTCAAGGACTTTGTGAAACCCGAGCAGCTGGATGGCGAAAACTGCTTTAAATGTAGCAAGTAAGATGATTGCTAATGACGTGTGAATACCAGACCCTGCCTGAAGGTGCTGCATGCCCTTGAGTATCAGTCATCGTTTCACGTAGCGTAGGTGCACAATAACGAGACACAGGTGTTTTTCCGTCGGGCCTTGTGGCACTGAATAGCCTTACAATAGCGTAAGGATGTGTGAGACGTGAAAGCTTGGCTGGCCTTCTGGGGGAACAAGGGTGCACTTAAGGGTGCATTTCAGCACTTGGCTCTGGGCTTGCTTTCCAGGTGTGACAAGAGGGTTGCCGCCTCCAAGAGGTTTACAGTCCATCGCCCGCCCAAGGTTCTCACGCTGTGTCTCAAACGGTTTGACCATTTCATCGGCGAGAAGATCAACAAGGTGTGTACGCAACTGGAGTGCAACTTTCTCTTCCTGGAGCAGGAGATTTCCCCAAGCAGTACGCTCTCTCCCAAGCTGTTCATGCTGAGTGTTTTGTGTTCCCTTCTGGGGAGGGGAGAGGAGAGTTCCCGTGGGAGGACGAGCACGTAGTCTGCTGCGGCAGAGCTGCTTTGGCCGAGAACAGTTTCCTGCCACCCAAACCATTACCTGTTGCTTTAGGGAAAACCCAAGTGTTGGTGAGCACCAACGGTGTATTTAGACCCCGCTGGCCTTTAGTCCTGGAAGGCTGAGGCATGTCGTATCGGGGGATCGTTTCTGAGCCCTCTTGGTCTCTCCGTAGCTTGTGAAGTATCCCGAGTACTTGGATCTTCGCCCGTACATGTCTGAGGCAGCTGGAGAACCGCTGCTCTACTCCTTGTACGCCGTGGTGGTGCATAGCGGTGTCAGCTGTGGTTCAGGACACTATTTCTGCTACGCAAAGGTAAAGAGCAACTCCCTTCCTAACAAGGGAAACACGGCAGTGTTACTGGCAGCCGAGGTTTTGGGCTAGAAGGTCTCCTGACCGGCTGGATTGGATTGGCTTGGGCGTACCCTTGGTTCTGTAGTTATCTGCCTGTGTTTTTGTGGAGAAACCATGCAGTTCATCTCCAGATATCGTTGTCTTTTTTTACAGGCCAGCAATGGACTGTGGTATGAGATGGACGATATGCGTGTGGATCCATGTGGCATCGAGAGAGTTCTCAGGCAGCAAGCCTATTTACTGTTTTATGTCAGGTAACAACCAGTACTCAAATCATTTGCAGAATATGCTTCCTTTTCCTGGATTTGCTGTTTTTCTTCTCATCCTCCTGAGCGTTTCTGTCACAGGAGACAATTACTGCCTGCATCATTCAATGCTGTCAAACGGAACTACTCCGCGTCAGTCCTTTTCTTTCCTTGCTGGGCTTTGGGCTGCTGCCCTGGTGGGAAGTGCTACTTGTCTGCTGTCAGAGGCTGGCTAATGTAGACAGGAGGACTTTAAGGGGGCCTACAGGAAAGATGGGGAGGGACTTTATCTCAGGGAGTGTAGTAATAAGACGAGGGGTAATGGGTTTAAACTGAACGACCTTGATTTCTATTAGATACGGGGAAGAAATTCTTAATGGTGGGCGTGGTGAGACCCTGGAAGAGGTTGCCCAGAGAAGTTGTGGATGCCCCATCCCTGGAAGTGTTCAAGGCCGGGCTGGATGGGGCGTTGAGCAACCAGATCTAGTGGAAGGTGTCCCTGCCCATGGCAGGGGACTTGGAACCAGACGGTTTTGAAGGTCCCTTCCAACCCAAAGCATTCTGTCAATCTATGATTCGATGAAATGGAGGCCGTAGGGGGTATAAAGACGAGCTCTTGCTCCGACAGGGGCAGACGTGTTGGGAAGAGCCCAATCCAGTTTCCCATTGGTAGTCTTGGTTACGTCTTCCCTCTGTCGTAGAGTCCGCTCCAAGAAAATGCCTGAACCCTAGAGGAGGCTGAGGAGCAGCCCTAAACGGAAATCACTCTTTTTCTCTCCAGGCGCTCTGATTTGAAAAGTGGAGAAAGGGCTTCTTCCGCACAGGTGCCATCATATGCCCCTTCCTTCTTCAAGCAGCGGGCGGCTGGCAGCAAGCAGGTGGGTCCTGTGAGACCACGGGATCCGCCCCGTTTGACTAAGGTAACTCTGGGGAGGTGGGTCAGGGCACCAGATGGACAGGGGATTTCTTTCTGGCATCTTGGCATTGCTCTCTGTTCCCTCCCACGCTGCAGCGATCTTCACAGCCACAAGGCTGCTCCCTCCCAAAGCCTCCCACCTAGACCCATCCTAGTTGTCCGCCTTTGGCCCTTCTGCCTTTGCAGCCCGCCAGGAGAGCCTTTGGGAGGCCCTTAGCTGTCCCCTCCCACAGCTTCCGGGGGTTCCCCACTGTTCTGGTCTTGTCAGGAGGAAAGGGCAGGACCTTTTCACAGCTCTCTTTGCAGGACGTGGCGGTGGGCACGGAGGACTCTCCAGAGCACAGCAGCTCCTCCGCAACAGCCAGCACCAGCCAGCTCACCGCGGCAGGTGCACGGGAGGCCTCTGCAGGCTGGCCGTGCCCCACCTGGCCAGGCAGGCTCAGCATTGTCTCCTTCGTGGGCTTCTGCTTGAATCGCTTCTTCTGCGGCTGTAGAAGGCTGGTGTCCAGAAGAAAAGCTGTGTGCCAAGTCCGCTGTCAACCACTTCAGCCTGTGCTGCACCCCGTGCAAGAAGACAGCAAGAAAGAGAAGCACGGATTCGGCCCTTCCTCCCGCTGCGAGAGGAACGGTGCCAGGGATAGGGCCCGGAGCAGATCCCCACAGTGGGGCAATGATCTCCGCAGCTGGCCTGTGGACACCACGGACTATGACTGCTCAGCTGCCAGGAGGAGGAGAACAAGTCCTCCACGTTGTTACCAGGCCCCAGCGGTTGGCGCAGCTTCAGGGCACTCCAGTGCCAGCTCCAGGCAGGCTCCCACACCCAAGGCTGCTCGGGAACAATCCGTTCCAATGCAGAGGGAGCGGAGCAGATCCCCGCTGCGGGGCAATGAACTCCAAAGCTGGTTCACGGACACCACGAACTATGAGCCCTCAGCAGGGAGGAGGAGGAGGAGGAGACCTAGTCCTCCGAGCCGCGACCGCACGCCCAGGGATGCCACAGCTCCCAGGCCCTCCAGCGCCAGATCCCAGTTGGCTCCCGCACCCAGGGCTGCTCAGCAGAAGACCGTGCTGAGGAAGAGAGAGCGGAGCGGATCCCTGAGACGGGGCTATGCGCTCCGCAGCCGGTTTGTGGACACCATGCAGGATGAGCCCTCAGCAGGGAGGAGGAGGGTTTCAGCGCCCTGGAGATGCGTGTCAGACACACACTCAGGGCACTGCTGTGGTGACGGGGGCACACTGTGATCCTGGGGGAAGAAGGAGCACAGCATCTTTCTTCTGCTGTGCCAGAGAAGAGGAGCGGGAGAAGAAAAAGGAGGAGGAGGAAGTCAGGAAGCACCAGAACTGCCGCCAGCAGGGACCAAGCTGCACAAAGGGCACCAGCGGCCCAGCCTGCCCCTCCTCCCAGTGCTGCCTCTGGCCACGAAGAGCTCGGAGAGACCTTCCAGAGACTCGGACAGCTCTGCCGCCTGGCCCGCCTGCCCACGGGTCCCTCGAGGAAGAGCTTTAATCCCTGCTCAGCTGTTGGGATCGCCTTGCCAAAGTCCAAATTAAAAACACTTGTTGGCCTTGCATACGTAATTCATGGGGTGTTTTCTTCTCTGGAGGTTTTGGGACAATTGGTGGCAATAGCCAGTGTGGGAGGTTTATGTGACGGGATTTTGAAAGCAGTGTGCTTGCACATGTCCATGCTGCCATCTCTTGGTTTTCAAGGTGGAGTTCAAGGCACTTGAACAGAAAGGGGCTGGATGAGCCGACAGCAAGGGGGCCTGAAAGAAGCTGAACGGCTGGGCCCAGAGGGTTCTGCTCAGGGGCGCCAAGTCTATTGCGAGGCCGGTAACTAGCAGCGTCTCCCAGGGGTCAATACTGGGTCCGATCTTGTTAACATCTTCCTTAATTAATGGTCTGGGGGACAGGGCAGAGGGCACCCTCAGCAAGCTGGCCAATGACACCAGACTGGGAGGAGTGGCGCTTAGGCCAGGGGGGCCGTGCCGTCATCCCCAGGGACCTGGTCATGCTGGAGAGAGGCTCTGACAGGGGCCTCCTGCAGTTCAGCAAGGGGAAGTGCAAAGGGTGCTGTGCGGGTGACGAGCACCGGCACGGGCTGCCCAGGGAGCTGGTGGAGCCTCCGTCCTTGGAGATGTTCCACAGCCCTCTGGACATGGTCATGGACAACCGGCTGCAGGTGGTACTGCTTGAGCGGGGGGGTGGGACCAGGTGACTACACTTTCCAGGTGACATCCCGGCCAGCCTCAAGTAGCCTGTGACTCTGTGAAATGGATGCCTAGAAGAGGATCCTGCCACCAATGCTGTCACCATCAGGCAGCCATCGACAGCTCCACCAGGAAGCTGCATCCCCTGGAGAGGTGCCCAGGCTGGAGTAGGCTCCTGGCAGGAGCTGCGGCCCCTGGAGAGGAGCCCAGGCAGCAGCAGGTTCTGTGTGCAGAGCTGCGGCCCGTGGGCCCCAGGCGGGAGCAGGGGAACGGCGTGAGGAGGAAGGGGTGGCAGAGACAAGGCGCTGTGGGCCGCCCACAGCCCCATTCCCTGTCCCCCTGTGCTGCTCGGGCGGGAGAGGGGGCCGAGGCATCAGGAAGGGAGGAGTGAGGCTCCAAAGTGAGACCAAATTCATAGGTAGTACATTTTTTGGTATCTACATAGAAGCTGCTTGATCTTTGTGAAAAGACCACCACAACCTGTTTAACTTTATGTGATACATTAATTTATCCTGAAAACTAGTAATTCAATGCTACTAAAATTCAGATGATTTTCAAACAATAACTGAAACCAATTCACTCAGCTTGATATCAGCACAAGGCCTGTGTTAGCTTACTGGTTTTGTTATGTCCTAAATTAAGTCTTTCGCTAATTGGCGTCTCATCAAGAAAAGCTTGTCCTTTTTGAGTGGTCATTGCAGAAGATTGCGTAGAATGTAACAAAATTTACTAAACCAGTGAATGAAAATTATATTTTTTCTGTTAGCTCTATTGTGTCAACTCTTCTGGCCCTTATGGATGGCTTAGACAGCAGAGGAGAGATTGTGGTCATTGGAGCCACCAACAGGCTGGATTCTATAGATCCTGCTTTACGAAGACCCGGCCGCTTTGATCGAGAGTTCCTCTTCAGCTTGCCAGATAAAGAGGTCAGAACTTAAACACAACCTTAATGCTCATGTGACAAAGTCCCTCTTTATAACAAAACCACGTAACAATGCAGGCTTACAGAGCAGTTAAAGTCAAACCCAGTGTTGGACAACTTGGGCAAAAGAGAGACTGTGGGGGGCAGATCCGGTACTGAATATATACCATTAAGAGGATTTCCACAAGTAGTTAGTTCTGTAATTAGTTTTGGTTTCACTGTGACCAGCCAAGAAAATGGGATGCTGCTAGTCACTGAAACATGTAAGAAAGAGTGAATGCCCCAATTAGCTGTAAATTACTGCTATCTCATCTTGAAAATGAAAGAAATGGTGTGCGCACAAGAATTCCTTTTTGCAAGCAAAAACTTTTCTCAAGGCTGGTGCTGGAGCGATTGAATTTTTTTCCATTCCCAAATCTGTCCATGTTTGCTGACTGACTTAATCCACTTAGACACTTTCATCCTCAGTTCTTGGTTTACGAATGGATAGTGGATGTACCTGTGCTGGATCGTTCCCAGGCTGCGTATCCTGGGAGGGAAGTATTTTGGGAGCTGACATTCTTACTGGTAACTTCTTATTGGACAAAGATGCGAGGTACGCTGGACAGGTGTGGGGCTTGGGAAGCTTCTAGTTCAATGGCGATAGCTAAGCAATGAAAAAGTAGGTGTATAGCAACCAAAACATATGGGGAGGAAGATAGTGTGGAACCCTGGTCTTGTGTGTTTTAATTTGGCTATGGTTGAAGGCTAGTAAAAGTGCACTAAACAGCATCTTTAACAGAAACATTTGTCTCCAGTTTTTATCTCCTTTCAGGAACAGGAGAGGAGGTGCCGTGAAACACATACACTATATGATTCCCTACTGTGGAAGAATTCTAGAAATCTGCCGTAATTAAACTGTGTACCAGGGAATACTTAAATAAAAGATCTTGCTAAGATTGGAGATGAAGATAGGCAACGTTTGACATTTTCTGGATCAGTGACAGTAGTTTGAGTCATAATTATTGTTCGTCTTTGTAGTAATTGTAGCAATTACTCTGCAAAAGCAGAGAGCGTATTAATCGAACTGTAAAATACTTAAAAGTTTAGCAGATAAACCAAGTATTTGTATTAATGTGAGGGTGTGGGGGGTTTTGTGTTGTTTCGGGGATTTTGAAGAGAAAACTCTGGACAAACTAAAATGCGACCATTTTATTTCCAGGCTAGAAAAGAGATTTTCAAGATTCACACACGAGATTGGACCCCAAAGCCATCGGACATGTTTCTTGAAGAGCTAGCTGAAAAATGTGTTGGTAAGTTTGAAAATACAGTGAGTTACTGCATGGGACTGAGTCCGAAGGAATCTGAGCTTGTAGCAGGCAGTACTCGAGCTCTTGCACCTTGCTGCAGAGTGAGGCAGCTGGCATGCCGTGGGAGCAAAGAAAGTTAGATGCTTCTTTTAATTTTCTTTCTGTCTCTCAGAACGTTGAATGGGTTTTGGGCATCTTCCCTGGGAGCAAAGTTTTGATTAGGGGGCTGCTTAATAAGCGCAGGATATCAGGCTGCGAGCCACGTAACAAAACTTCTCTGCAGTGCAGTAACTCTTTACGTTCTCTCTTAAACTGTTAATTTTTGGCCGCATACAAAGTCTTTCAGTGTTGCGCTTGGGGAACGGAACCTTGGCCTTGACTTCTGTGTTGCCTGAGACTGATGTAACCTTTGATTCTTGTTTTCTTTGTTAGGGTACTGTGGTGCTGATATTAAATCCTTATGTGCTGAAGCTGCCCTCTGTGCTTTGCGCCGCCGCTATCCTCAGCTATACAAAAGTAGCGAGAAACTGCAGTTAGATGTTGCTTCTATCAAAATAACAGCAAAGGATTTTGTCATGGCTATGCAGAAGACTGTTCCAGCTTCACAGAGGGCTGTGGCTTCACCTGGGCGAGCGCTATCATCTGTTTCAAAACCACTGCTTGAAAACACCTTAGCAAGAATTTTACAAGCCTTGCAGAGAGTATTTCCCCACGCAGAGTTTGCACTACAGAAGGACCAACAGCCAGGTATAACGATAACATTCACTACTTTAAAATTCTGTCAAAGCAAAAAATTCTCATTTGTGCAGTCAACATACACAAACCTCCTGGCCATAATGACAGTAGAATTTCAGAATATGCATGTGCATGCTTTTATTTCAGGAACATGGTGGATAGGTTTTAGTCTGGATTCTAAAAACTGAAGTGCTGGATGGGAGCTGTGAATGACTCACAATAGGCCGTAGAGAACTATGTGTTCTCTACTACAGCACCCTGTTTCTGACAGTAGCTAACATCATATTTGTCATTTGTAGAGATGGATCTGAGGTTTAAAGTATGAGGCACCTCTTTCAAAATATTTAAATAGAGGGGAAAAAGGTATTTTTACATGAATGCTTCTAATTCCTGTCTGAAGAATGTCAGGACCACAATGCAAGCATAAGCGGTTTAAGCTAAATACTGTTTTAGCTATCGTGATTTTTTTTTTAGCCATAGTCTCTTAACTTAAATGTTTGTGGATCACACTGTACACTTGTACAGGAGATGAGAATGGTTTAGTAGTGTGTACTTTGGGACTTGGCTTAGCATACGTGAGCTCACACCCCTGACTGCATCAGCCCTGATCAGGTTTACTCTGTCAGTTGGTGAGAGCAAAGAAATTGATAAACTCACTCCACTCTTGATTAATGGAAATCTGTTAATAGTTAGTTATGCTAATCTCTGGAGACTGTCCTACCAGGATGACTCCCAGTAGAGCCAGGAGATAGGTTAGCATTGGTAAAACAGAGGCAGAAATCCACCAACAAAACAAAAGCAGAGAGGCTAGGGGATTGGTAATTGCATCCCTTCTCTGTTGTCTGCCTTCCATTATCTACTCATTCGGTGATCTGTGAGGAGCCTTACTTAGCAGGTGTGTTGGTCTGTATATTCTGACTCACTAGTCCTACGCAAATGGAAGTTTGTGGCCATCGCACTCGCTTAATTCCCTCGCTTCCAGTGCGGGAACCTGCCCCAGAAAGAAGTGGCCTTGTTGGGTTTTTCAGGTGTCTCGGAACCACCAAAGTTGTTCCTAATCATCTTTCTTCTAAGGAGAAAAAAACCAAACAACCTCCCAAGCACTTAGGACAGCTTTGTAGAGACTTGTGCGGTCTCCTTAGGTCTGTGGTAGGACGAACTCTTCAGAAAATAGCATTCAGTGTGTGCCCTCAAATGAAGAAATAGAAGAAAAGGGATTTCCAGCACTGATTTGAAGCTGTGTTAATGCGAGAGTGAGATATGGAGTATTCAGGAAAGTTAACAAACCTCTCTTGTCTTTCAGACAGTGTAAATCATGTTTTAAGAAATTATGCAGTTGACAGTGATGAGGAATCGCCATCAATCTTTGAAGATAAGCCAACTCATCAAATGCCCAGTAGAGAAAAGGAAAAATTCCTCAATTTTAGCAGGTAAATGTTGATATTAAGCTTTTGACATTTTAATGTGGAAGTTGTATAAGCCAACAGTTGAAAAAATAGATTGTTGTCATCACTGTTGGGTCAGTTATTTTTCTCCGTTTCTATCGCTATGCTGCCCAGAAAATGTGACCAGCTGAGTTTGGTTAGGTCTCTAAGATCTTTGACTTCAGCCAGTAAAGGTACAGTGGTATTGTGCTGGAAAAAACAAACGCTCTTCACAAATGTGTTTCATGCTAGGAAAGCAAGATTACTAGGAAATTAATACACAATTCAACGATGAAACAATTAGAATGACTGAATACAATCTTGTACGTATTTGGCGTACTGCTGTAATTTAACTAATCCAATTGCGTACTTCAGATACAGCTAATGCGTTTCAGCGCCCACCTTAATTTTTTCCTAGAAACGTTGTTCTGCTCCTTCCTTCCCGCTATCTCCAGTAACTACGGCCAAATTTCAGCTGAACTTGACAGATGTAGAGATCTCGTAGTTACTTAAACTCAAGACCTACTGAAAATTGGGGTGTACAGATCCAGATTGGTGTGTGTTGAGAGAGAGAGCGAGAGCGAGTTGTATTTCTCCTCCATATCAGGTTACTGACCAGTTGTCGTGTGTGTATTTAGCTGGACAAGTCCCCGTGTGTGATTTAAGAGCCATTACTTAAGCCAGCCAAACGAATAGCAGAGATGCTGGGGATTGGCAGGATTTCTTTGGGGAGCTATGGTACAAGGTTGTAAGAAAATGAGCTTTGATAGTCTTCCTGATCACAGACCAGCTTATTATTTACTGGAACATGGAGAGTATTTACCAAAAAAACGAGGTTAGGAAAAAACCTTTAACATCTGTGTGCCTAGTCATCACTTCATTTTGAAACTTACTAGCTTCTAATTGTTCTAGAAATGCTTATTACCAGCCAACATCTTGCAGGCCACAGTTCTTACTAGTTGGAGAGCCAGGATGTGGGCAAGCTTCTCATTTGGCACCTGCGGTAATACATGCCCTGGAAAAGTTTCCAGTTTATACGCTAGACCTACCTGCTTTGTTTGTTACCGCCACATCACCGGAAGAAACATGTGCACGGGTATCTTTTTTTTCTTTTTAATCTCATAGGCTTCATGAACTGTATATAAACTAGTAAAATAAGCAAAATTCATTGTTAATAGAGGTGGCCTGGTTTGAACGTGCTGTTAGGTTTACTTCTGTCCGAAAATGCACGTTTCTTTTTAGATCATATAATCCCGAGTAAGGATGTTGTAGATGGCCATATTTTCTATTCCAAATTAAGCCGTGAGGAATTTGCTAGCAGCTTGGGAAGCTGGGAGGTGCTGCTAATAAATCCCTCTTTATCGCAAGAAATCCTGCCCATTTCGGTGGGATCCAGAAAGTTGTTTTCATTGCTGCTTACGAGACTCTGCTCCCAGTAGGTGGCTCTGCATCAGCCTGACTGCAGGTCACGCACTTTTTGTAGGCTTTTTTATTAAATATAATGAAAAGGCAATCAAGGTTTTGGGGAAAAGAAGTGTTTCTTTTTTTTACATATGTACGCGTGCACGTGTGTGTGTATATATATACAGCTTCCACTGCTGTAGTATATGCAGTAAAAGCATTAAAATTCATGGAACAGTTACATTTGTACACTGGTATGTTTTTCTTAACTGTGAAAATTAAATATAAGCAGAGGTAGTGTGTGTTTTCCTTTTTACTTTTAGGCAGGAAAGCCATTTTGTTGTTTGGCATCACTGTATTAAAATATCTTGACCTTTAGGCAGCAGCATTTGAGAGCTGGACGAGTAAGGACAGACACACTACAGGACTGGATACTCATTTGTCACAGAAGAGGCACAATTCCTTTTTTGTTACGTTACGGTTGCTTCTGCGGTCGTATAGCTACCGTGTCTAGTCACTGCCCAGACACACCACGTGCGCTTCCCATTTTGTGACAGGAACCCCCTGAATCTTAATAATCTGAAAGGGTCCACGGAGAAATTTGTCACGTGAAAGGGCTGTTGCCACTTCCCTCACGCAGTAGGTGCACGCTCTCTTCTGCGATCGAGGTACCATCTGTAGGCAACGGCTTGCGGCCATCCAAAGCGTGTAATCGGGTCTGATGGATCCTTTGGTAATGAGAGGCTGTGCGTGATTTAGCTGTTCAGGCAGGCTGAAGACTGGTCACCTCTTATAAAACATACTTGAAATTTTGAATTGTAACCAGGCTCCTCTTACAGCATCAGCCCCCATCTTTTCACCTAGGTCTGTCTGTGTTTGTTCAGACTGTGCTCCAGACTGACTTGGCTATGTGCCCGCTCTGAATTGAAGATGGTGTAGTCGGTCGTGTAGTTGCAGTCGTGTAGTGACTTACCCAGACTAATACATCTTGAAGAAGGGTTAGGCTTGTGTTTTCAGGCACACCACTACACCAGCTAAGTTGTGAGGCGCTTTAGGAGTTCCCTTACACCTGAGTAGTTTTGAAATCAGGTAGAGCTTCAGGTCTGTCTGCGTAGCAATGTCTATATTTGAGTCAAAGTAAACGTTTTACCTTATGGTTAAGGAGTTGTTCTTTTGTTGGTTTGGTTTTGTGTTCTGGCTTCACGTACTCCCACTTCGTAAGATAGTTTGACTGATACGTAGTTATTTATTAGCCTATTGCACATGGTTTAGTTTTCTTATCCAAGCTTTCATTTCACCAGTTGATGCGAGAAGCTCAAAGAACAGCGCCGAGTATCATTTATATCCCACATATCCATTTGTGGTGGGAGGCTGTTGGAGCTACACTGAAAGCTACTTTTACAACACTACTGCAGAACATTCCAGCATTTGCTCCAGTTTTGCTGCTTGCAACATCCGATGTGTGTCACGCAGATCTCCCAACAGAGGTATTTCTGTCGTTACTTTTTTTATTCAATTTCTTGTTCAGCTATAAATCCTTTAAGCATTGGAGTACTTAAGCAAATGCATACTGTTATTACTCAGGCACCCTACCCAGGTCTCTTAAAATTTGCTTAGACAACACAATGCCGAAAGCGTTTGTCTAAAGTGTCTTCTGAGTAAAGAGATTGACTTTGACCCAACTTTTTCCCCCTTCTCACACACTCATGCTTGTTAGACAGATGTAGCCATTTACTTCAGACAATAAATCCAGTGACTTCAGGATGGTTAGGTATGTACTTAGTCAAGAATATATGGTGCTTGAAATGGAAATGGGAAAAAAATATTTTTACTGAAAACATTTGTACTGAAATTGAAAGATATTTTTACTGAAAAAGTACGGTGGTCACACTGTAATGATGGAACGGAATTTCATCTTTAAATTCTTTAATAAAAATTTCAATTTCTTTGTTCATGTAAGTGAAAGCTTTACAAATGAGAAAGCCGAGTTCCAACTTCTGTTTCAGTAACTTGGAAGTGGATTTTTAGTGGTATTCCTTAACAAAATTCAGTAAGAGTACATGCTTAGCTTCCTAGACATCTGAGAGTGTGCATTAAAGGAGGATATTCAAAATGTGAAGATGCTGCCCTGATTATTTTGTCTCAGTTACTGCGGGGGGCTTACCTAGATGTGTTTGTCATCAACTGCTTTGAAAGGGCTTAACTTTCTAGAGGAGTTTTAATACTGTTAATGAAGTCCTTCTAAAATAAGTATTGAAATTCCTTCCATAACTTTTGGTAGTAGAGACTGAAAAACGGAGTAAAACCTGGAAGTATACAGCCTCAGACACCTCGCTTAAATTAATTTAACAAAAAAAAAAAACCCCAAACACCTTACCAAAAAGCCCGCATTTGTCTGCTGAACCCTGCCTGTTCCCTCTCTAGATGCCATAGAGATTGAAACCAGCAAGGCAGGTAAATAGAAAATAAGCAGTCCTGGAGGTGGTGAATGTCCCCACTTGATCAGTGTATCACACGGTCCCTTCATTGAGCTTTAAATCTAGAGGTGTTCCTTAGAGAAGATATTTTAATCTGCCGTGCTAACCTAGGAAAATCTAGAGTTTGAAGGACAAGCAGATAGCTTCTCACAGTTTGTCTTACTCAGGTGATTATTCGGTTTAATTTTGAAAGGTACTCATCTTTTTGGACTAGAGTATGAATTTGTGTGGCCTTATATCTGAAATATCTTTTCTCCTCATGCTTTAGATAAAAGAATTGTTTATTGATGATTATGAAGAAGTTTTCAAAATCCAGTTGCCTAATGAGGAAGAAAGAAGAATGTTTTTTGAGGACTTAATTGTAAATCAAGCTGCTAAAGCTCCTGCATCAAAAAACAGTGCAGGTGAGGCTATTCTACTTATAAAACTTTGCTAACTGTAAGTTAATAGCTATACACTATTTGCTTTGGTGGTAATTTTCTAGCGATAATTTGTCATACGCTTGTATTTGAGTACCGTAAATTGACTAAAAGTTTCTGATTCAATTAAGCGTGGCGGCCATTGGAAGTGCTGCCTGTAGCACCACCGCCTAAGCCTCAACAGCTGACTGAGGAAGAAATCAAACCACTGGAGGAGCAGGAGGAGGACACATTGCGTGAACTTAGGATTTTCTTAAGGGATGTGACTCATAGACTTGCCATTGACAGACGTTTCAGAGCATTTACAAAGCCTGTTGACCCAGAGGAGGTAAGTTAGTGTTGATCTGTAATACCATTTTATCTGTCTCTGTTCATAATTTGTCTGCGTGTGTATTTCTCAGTGTCTGTGTGCTCTTTATATGAAGGTTTGTCTTTGTTTTTAGGACTGTACTATTCCAATTTTTCAGCAAGCAAGCAAGCAATGAATTTTGCTTTTACTTTGCTGACTCCTTGAGGCTGTCAAATGTCTGTTCTTTAAGTAATCCGTGAAAGCCCCAGGTTCCTTCTAAAATGTCTTTTAGAACTTCAGAATATTTCAGTTGGAAGGGCCCTACGATGACCATCTACTCCAACTGCCAGTCAGACCAAATGCCAACACAGTTTGCTCAGGAAAAGGCCTCGATGTGTAGGCATGTTACAGCAGTGAAAAGAGCAGAGGTCTCTTTCTTTATAAACAGCATCTATAGGACTGTTTTAATAAAGCCTAAAGCTCTTTGACTGACTGTCAATAGTTTCTGTAAGAACAGAAGTAGAAGCAGCAGTTTTTAAAATAAAGGTTGAGTCTGTTCTCTGTTTCAGCTGGGGCTCCTCAGTACAAGATCAACCCTAAGGGCTGTGTGGTTTCTTCTTCCACCCATACGCTTCTTATGTCTCTCTCTCTCATTTAATTCATTGGGTAAGTCTGGGTGTCTCTTCCCTTCTCTGCCCCGCACGTGCTTCTGACCTCCCTGCTGCTTTTTTTCCCCTCTTCAGGCCTGTCTCTTCAAAGCCAGTTGAAATAGCCCTTCTGTTTTCAAGAACCTAACTGGTTAATTTCCACATCTTTGGAGGTGCCATAAATATTTGGGGGTTTTAAGTCCTTTATTTGACTTTATTAAAAGAATTAATTTTGGTAGATACTGTGTTAAATCTCTGAGCACATACATTTCATTTGTAGGTACCTGATTATGACGCAGTTATTAAACAGCCCATGGACCTGTCGGCAATTCTCTCTAAGATTGACTTGCACCAGTACCTAACTGCAGGAGACTTTTTAAGAGACATCGATCTAATCTGTAGCAATGCTTTAGAGTACAACCCAGATAAAGATCCTGGAGGTGAGGATGTGTTTTTATCCCTAATTTGGAACAATTTGAAAGGTATAAATTGATAAATGTCATCTGTGGACAGTAGACCTGGGATCAGATCATTTTAAACATCAACAGAGAGCATTTCTTGCCAGGAAGTAAATGTTGTAGCATTAAACTACTTGGGCATGCAATTGTGATAGAAGCGTTGATCAGTAACTAGTGCTTTTGCTTTAATAATTAACTTTTATCTTGTTACGCTGAAAATATTCACTGAGAGGACTTTTCAGAACCTACCTATGACAAGAGCAAAATCTTTCCAAGTAATCAAAGGATTTTGTTGGCTGTTAGAAAATACTCAGGTCTGACCGTAAAATTGCAGATCGTCTCATTAGGCACAGAGCTTGTACTTTGAGAGATACTGCGTATGCCATAGTGAGGGAAGAAATAGATGAAGACTTTGAACAACGCTGTGAAGAAATTCAAGAATCTCGTAAGAAAAGAGGTATGGTTTTTTGATACGAAGGATCTTAAGGCTTGTCTCAGGATTTGTAACCAACAACGCAAGACACAATTCTTTGCTATCTGTTCTTTATTGCAAGGTTGTAGCTCTTCAAAGTATGCTCCCTCTTACTACCGTGTAATGCCAAAGCAGAACTCCATTCCTGGGTGTACGAAAACAGACCCAAAGTGTAATGAAAAAATGAAGATAGCAGCAGCACCTGTAGATGCCAGTACACCCCGCTCTAACAGTAAGTTGCGTTTTATTCAGACTTCCTTGGAGAAGGTGCTAAAGTCACCGATACCTTCTCTGTTCTTGTGACATAACAGGTTTCTCTGATGCCTGGTTCTTCATGCCAGAGGCGTTACGTTTTTTAATTTGTTTCAAAATGTGAGATAAATCCAGAGGTTGTTCATTCAATATGGTTCTGAAGTTCAAGTGCAGTGGTTGGTTTACATTGAAAGACACTGGCCCTGATGGCCCAACCGACATTTCATGGCTCCCAAGTTGCTACCTCTCGGAGGCAAAAATGTTGTCCATGGCAGTTTCTGAATACTCAACTAGTTTTTAGTTATACGAAACAGTATTTTTCCCTTCTCTGCCCTCAAACGTTGAACTCTGTGCCACCTCTTACTGTGATTTCCAGCCGAAGGGGGAAAGGGGACAAATTGGGGAAGCAATAATACTAGACAGGGAGAGATCCTTATTTCCTCACTTTTCCTGTGAAAAGGACATGAAAGAACAAAGGGACTTGGATCTCGTTCAGTTAAAACGCATGACGTGGTGTGAAGTTTCCTGGTCTCACTGGCATGACTGGGAATTTTGCCATTGACTTCACCCACGTGCTTCGTGCTGCACTCCGTGAATACAAGGAACGGTGGGTTTTTCTGGAAGGCAAAAGTGCAAAGTTTGTTTTAAACAAGGTTAACTGCATCAGAAAGCATATGAGGTGTAAGTCTTTACGGACAATTTTTTTCTCCGGCAAATATTCCCTTAAAATTGCATCTATAATGCTGCCCAACTTCAAGCTGTACTTCAAGTGGCATGGGCCCAGAGTCCCCTGCAGAATACAAGACTTAGGTCCTAATGTTTGCAATGGAAGATGTGTTTCCTTAACCTTAATTATTTTGGAGTGTTACCGAGCAGTGCTGTTAATGGCAATGTGACTCTATTTTTTTTCCTGGTTTTACCCTGCCTTTTTCCTCTAGTGCTTTTTTTTGTGTCTAATTGTTACGGAGCAGTGACTTTTGCCAGAAAGTAAGTAAAAGTCAAGCATTTCTCAGTGAAAAAATGGTAGAAATCCTGTCTCTGTCATCGCAGAAAGCGACTGTATTCCAGGTACAGGATACTTCGCCGACACTGTGTTCCAGATAAACAGAAATGCTGACTTTAAGAAACTTGTGTCGTTCCAGATTCGTGGGTACGCCGTACGACTCGTGGGACACATTCTCAGGCAGAAGAGCAACAGGTGACGTGTGCCGATAAAGCCATGGAAATTCTCACACAGCCATTGATTGTGGATTACTATGAGCTCAAAGTAAGTCTAATTTCAATTTTGTTAATACTGAAATAGGACGTTGCCTTGCTACGTGTGAATTAAGTCAGTTAACCAATGCCAATTAAAACAATTTATGGGAAGGATATAAAGCTTGTGAAAGAATTCAACCTGTAATGGACTCTGACTGCTGTGTTGCCGCAGCTGGTGTAGGCTGCTGTTCTTGATTTTGGTTCTCTTCCTCATCTTTAATTTAAAAGGGCTTGTTGAATTTGAAAATAGCCCACTAACAGCCTGCTAGTACTGTTGGTTCCTAATGTCTTAACAGTTGTTACGATGGATTTGGGGGCTGGGTTTTGGGTTTTGCATGTTTTCAGTTATTAGGAACCTGAAAAGAACCTTTATTTCTAGCAGTGATGACTCGAAACCTGAAGTTAGGCTGACATAAAGCTCATCAAGGATAAAATACTAATACCTACTTTTCTGAAATTCTTTCAAAATCCAGTGTGAGAATTTTACATTCCTACAGTTACAGTGTTATAAGGGTTTTCCAGTCCCTCGTAGAAGCCGCTATCCTAGGCTACAGTTGGGGAAAGGGTTAAAAATGGCCTAGCTGCAGGGGGTAAAGGAGATTCCTTTGCATGGATTGCAGAGGGTAGAACAAGGGCCTCATCTTCAGGGGATATTGCAGTGAGGAAGTTAGGAAAATTGCTAGGTTGGAGTCCTGGAGGTTGGCCAAAGCAGAGGAGGCCTGCTCTTTACCTGCCCTGACGAGAGAGGGAGTATTACACGGCTGTTTCCCCTGTGTGGGGAGAATGGGACCAGATAGGAATCCCATGCGGTGCAGGGGCTTGCCAACACAATTTCTGTCACATTTTTAAGCTGTGACCTAATTTGTGGAGGTGAAACCAACTTTTTAAAGCTGGCTTCCTAAGGAAGCAGATTTCGGGGGCGGGGCGGGGGGCGGGGGGGGTTGTTGTTGTTCATGTCTGCTTCTGTGTGTAGAGAAGCCACACAGGTTTTTCAGAGAGTCAGGGTGCTAACAGTGTGTGCTCCAAAGTTACTGCCCACTGTGGAAATGGTACAGTAGAGCCCTTAGATATGTTTCAGCTCTGAGAGCTACAGTCATGAAACGCATCTTTTGGAAAATTTGTTTCATCAACATGGATGCCATTGGAACTAGCTGCTCGTACCAGGGAGCCTCTGTAGGATTCACCTGCAGTGAATAAACTAGGTGAACCTCCAAAATGTAGCTGCTTGGTTTTGTTTGGGGGTTTTTGTTCGTTTATTTGCTTGGTAATAGGCCTAGAGCTTTATGAACATGTAGAAACGCATGCAGTCATCTATGTGGCAGCAATTAGAAATCGTTTCACACGGGATGGTGACCATACACCTCTGTCGCATCCTGCCTTTTCTGTTTGCAGCAGCTGAAAGCACGCTGCGTGGGTTTTGTGCGTTTTATCTGCGGGTTGTGTAGAATGAAGTTGAGGGGAATACTCAGCTTTTGTGCTAGTTGATCTGAGGGAGGCAGAGTTTGACGACAGGCAGTTGTGAGGCAGTAATACTTTCCTTTGGTACGGCTGCTCTCTTAAGCTACATCTTCACAGCCTCACACAACACACAGGCACTGAATAGCCCCAGCAGTGGAAGAAGGTGCTGCCGCTAGTTTGTCACTGTCGTTTTCCCAGAGATGATTGCATTCGCATCTTTGGTAACAGAAAGGACTGTGTGCGAGATTGGTAATTTGCTACAGGCAGAGTCACTCTGCTAGTTTATCCACTCGTCAGTTTAAAGGCAGGAGCCAACTGAGGTAACTTTGCTCCCTGAGCTGCTTCAGACGTTTGAGCAGTGTGTTCTGCCAGCAGAGCTGTAGGCACACTACACGTTCAGCTAATGGGTAAAGGTGAGCACCCAAGGCTGCTTCTGTTTCCAGCTGGCACAGCTGGATCCAGAAGATTTGTAGCCTGGCTTCCAAAGATCCATTTTACAGTGCCCTGCATTGCAGCAACAGTTTCTCTAATAAAATGGAACAGTGGCTTTGCTGTGGCAGCAACTCTACCACAAAGTGGATTGTGTCATTCCCTGCTGTTCTGGAAGCAGTTGATTCGCAATTAGGATTGTTGATGTGATAGATTGATGACTAATAAAATACTGTCTGAAATTTAAGCTTTCCTTTTTCCCGAAGTATGAAAAAGTAACTCCTTTTCTTCAGTTAAATCTTGTGAGATGTTTCGTCTGTTCTCTGAAGTGTCACTCATGTTTCATAAAATAAGAAAGTAGGATGTCGTTTGTGTTGTATTGTTATTGTTTAGCTTCTGAAAACATGAAGAGCCTATTCAAAGGATCTTGCACTATTCCAAACTTGTAGTTTCCTTTTTTTTTTTCTTCAGCAACTGTTGCGTTATGTCACGGCAGTAACTAAAAAGTTCAGTATATTTTGCATGGAAAAACTATACGCTGTTCTGAGTCAGTCCATATACCAACATCGGGAAGATTATGACAAAACTGAATTAGTGCAGGTAATTTTTTTTTTTTCTTACAGCACTTTCTATCACTGTTACGCATGTGTGTCTTAGGCATGTGTACGTGTGCACTCTGGACATCACGCTTCCTTAGCATTACTCCTTACTGCTTAGTTGCCTGTTTTACGAGGCTTTTTCATTTCAGTCTGGAAGAGGTTTATCCATATTGCAAACCCATTGTTGTATTTGGCATAATCGTTGGCAGTTTCAGCAGGAAATGGCTTGAACTGGAAGACAATGGGTCCACCCACACAGCCCTCTCAAAGCAGTTAACCTCAGTCTGTCAATAGTCCTTCTCCAGACCCTTTTTAGGGCTGGGGGGGCTACATAAGGAGGGTGCTTTCCCCAGTCTGTTGCTTCCTCTTTCTCCCCTTACAGGCAGTCAGACACGGTAACACTTCATAGAGTAGTCCTTCCCTTCCTGAAAAGAAATTAGGTATGAAACCTAACAAGAGTTTGAGACTTTTCTCTGGTCTCACCATAATCTCTTTTTAACAAGCATGGCTCGAGCATCTTTAATTTGACACATGGGGAGATTTCTGCCTCTGACGGTTTCATGTTAATGAGTCAAATTCTCTGTTCTTTTCCGCTAAGAGAGGATTTCTGAGTTGTCAGAAGTCTTCCGGAGATGCCCGTGGTCCCAGTCAGGCATTCCCAGCATTGAGTCGATTGAGATAGGTTGGAGAGTCAGTTTTCAGATTCAAGATCCTTGAATCCCTTTGTCTTTGAGATGCTTGTGACTGAGAATAGAGAAAATTCTTTATGCCTCTCAGCCTGCCTTAAAAAAGAGGAAGCCTCTTCTCTTCAGCTCGGGTCATCTGGATCTCTTCTTCCACATCAGAGAAGGAGTTAGAAACGATGTTCTGTTCTGATTGTGCAACAGGGAGGATTATTTGGATTCAGGGAGGCCGTTCCTGAAAAATGGGCCCATCTCTCATCTAGTATAATGATGTTGTTTAGCATGAGAAGGCATTTATTAATGTTATCTTGGGGCTTGTGAGGTTTTGTGGCTTGAAGCATTGAAAGTTGAGACTTGATTTCTTTGTTTGCTACTTCTACCTTTAGCTTTAACAAAAAAAAAAATCTCCTCTTCAGAGTGACACTGCAGGTCAGTCAGGAGCAAGCTCTACTGTATGAAGAGATAAGACTTTAACAAGTAAATATTCCGAGTGCAGAAAAGAATGTTTCCAGCTTTTAGTTGTGCCTTTTCAGGAACTGTCTCCTCTTTCTAACTGTTGGAACCGCTGTCGATACAGTTCCATAGTCTCTTGATACAGAACCACGCAGTCTCTGTAGTCTATTTGGGACACATAAGCATGTGTTTGAAGCCAGTGGGTATAGAAAGATGTTACGGTGGTGCTAGCGCATGTATTTGCTAAATCTTACTACCAGTGGTATGTGTGTACAGATCCTTTGTTATTTTTATGAAGAAATAAACAGGGTTCTTAAGCTTTTGTTCATGCTGACTGCTAGTTTGTCTTTTTTTCTTATTAGGAAATGAAGAAAGAAATTGCAGCCTTCAGTTATGCTCGGTGTTGATTTCCACATACTTCTCGTCTAATGTTTTCTTTTCACTGCATGTTGTTATCTGCGCATAATTAATTCAATAAAGATTACTTCTACAGATGTTAAACAAATACATCTTTTAAATTTGTTAAGAAAGCTCTAATAAAGTCCTTTAACTGCTTTTATTTGATATTTTCGTCCTATATATATTTTATGTGACATACTGCTGTGATTGCCTTTGGAACGCTGCAGACCCGAACATCTCCCAGATAACTGCAGTAGCTCTCTTTAACAGAAAAGGATAAACTTTTTCTCATCGTTTTCCAACTTGGGGGAATACGTTGTTCTGAACTAGTCTGTGGTGCTGTAGAGTCCATCGCATCTTACATGAAGGTTTTAAACCAAGTCTCATTTTGGTACCTGAAAAGTAAATCCTTTAGAAACCTCTCAATGCAGTTGAGAGGTGGACTTTTTTTAATTGTGTGATAGCACCTCAAGGGGCTTTCACAGAATTAACAACCTAAAGAAAGTATGTAGGAGAAACACTCCACAAACTTAAGAACTTTTGCTATGGCATATTTTTGCCTGTCCAAAAACCTAACTTGAAACAAAGCAAAATTTACTGCTGTTAACTTTCTAAGGTAAAGTTTAGTCTTGCTCGTAATAATGACAATCTTCTTGATACTGGAGAATAGCATTTGAATGTCAATTGTTAGTTGCAGGTTAGGTGGCTTGTAGCTGAATTAACTTGTAAATAGTTTTCTAGTTACCTGGAGAAAATTTTATCTGTTTAGTACATAAAAGTGAATACATTGTTGGTGATAAAAATATTTAAGTCCAAGCAAAGCAATACCCCATTGTGAAGATGTATGCATCTTCAAACCAGCAGAGAAAATTTCTCTCAGTTAATCTGACAGTTACTGTTTTTTTAAAAACTTTGCCTATCTTATGACAATAACATTTTCTATTGGTTGCGATAAAAGATGTGGCACCATACATTGCTGTTTTGTTCCATCACCTCACGTACACAAGGTCTGGTGATACTGAACGCCGAACTGTGCAATCCTTCTGTGTGTGTTTGGGTTCTTACCTATGTTTCACTTTTCTTTTTTTGTTTCTTTCTAGTCTTTGTCCAAACATTTGCGTACTATGCAGAATTTTTTCTTTTAGCTGTATTGTTTGTATGGGTATCAATAACAAATGAAATCACCTTTTTGGGGGTTTTTTTGTCTTCTCTATTTTATTAATCACAGTATAATTTTGATCATTAACAACGTTACTCTTAAAAACCAGCATGAGTCTTAAGACTTTAAGATTTGTCTGTGAGCAGCTTACTCCTACTCTTGGTGTATTGGTTCACAGTGAAGGCAAGCCCAGGGGGAAGAACAAATATGTTGGAAATTTACACATGAATGCATACTACATTGGAAATATAATAAAGGAATTAGGTTATTCTTCATTAACCTTGGCTGCTGTCACTGATTTTTGATGGGACTGTGGGAGCAGTTTGGTTAGCCGTGCTCCCCAGGTAACTGTTGGGAAAACTGAACAGGAGTGACTGTGGAAAGGAAGAACCAGAAACAATCCTGGGATGAAAACTTTTGCTCTTCAAAGCTTTGCTCAAACTCCTTCCTGTCACTAGTCTGGACAGGATACTGTACCTCTACAGGGGCTTTGGTTTTTTTAATTATAATTGCGTAAATCTTGGGTCTTCCATGACCAACTGGTAACTCTTTAACGGTTCCCACAAGCCACATCTTCATTTTCTCTCTCAGGGAAACAAATCGTATTTTAGTGTCTGAACCAAAATGGCAAACAGGGATGAAAGAAACAGAATGTAGAAACACAGCATTTCTGAGAAGTATGCCCTGGGAGTTAAAACTAAATACTAAGTATCTAGGTATGTAGTGAAGGGTCTCCTTTCTCCAAATTCTCTAACTAAAACACAAAAAAAAAAAAA
>NW_026562099.1:0-8659 GCF_028858705.1 Grus americana
AAACACCATTCGGGGCTGGGAGGTTTCGCCTGGGCGCAGGGCCCGGACGTTTGCTGTTTTGAGGCTTGAATCTCGAAAATGGCTAGAGAGTCGCGCCGTCGCATGTCGCAGTTTTTGGATGCCTAAAGAAGCGTGTAGCTCCAGGGTTAGTAGGGCTGTGAATGGGGCCATGGTAGAGGTTTCAGGAAAGAAACACCATTCGGGGCTGGGACCTTTTGCCTGGGAGCAGGGCCCAGACGTTTGCAGTTTGGAGGGCTGAACTCGGGCTAAGGCCAGCGAGCCGCTCTGTCGTACGTCGGAGTTTTTCTATGACTAAAGTTCCCTACAGCTCCAGGGTTAGTAGGGCTGTGAATGGGGCCATGGTAGAGGTTTCAGGAAAGAAACACCATTCGGGGCTGGGAGGTTTCGCCTGGGAGCATTACACAGATGTTTTCAATTCTGAAGCTTGAATCTCTAAAATGGCAGAGAGATGCTAAGTCTCATCTCGGAGTTTTTGGATGCCTAAAGAAGCGTGTAGCTCCAGGTTAGCAGGGCTGTGAATGGGGCCATGGTAGAGGGTTCAGGAAATAAACACCTTTAGGGGCTGGGAGGTTTCGCCTGGGCGCAGGGCCCCGACGTTTGCAGTTTTGAGGCTGGAATCTCGAAAATGGCTAGAGAGATGCTAAGTCTCATCTCGGAGTTTTTCTATGCCTAAAGGAGCCTGCAGCTCCAGGGTCAGTAGGCGCTGTGAATGGGGCCATGGCAGAGGTTTCAGGAAAGAAACACCATTCGGGGCTGGGAGGTTTCGCCTGGGCGCAGGGCCCAGACATTTGCTGTTTTGAGGCTTGAATCTTGAAAATGTCTAGAGAGTCGCACTGTCGCATGTCGCAGTTTTTGGATGCCTAAAGGAGCCTGCAGCTCCAGGGTTAGTAGGGCTGTGAATGGGGCCATGGTAGAGGTTTCAGGAAAGAAACACCTTTCGCAGCTGGGACCTTTTGCCTGGGAGCAAGGCCCAGACGTTTGCAGTTTGGAGGGCTGAACTCGGGCTAAGGCCAGCGAGCCGCTCTGTCGTACGTCGGAGTTTTTCTATGACTAAAGTTCCCTACAGCTCCAGGGTTAGTAGGACTGTGACTGGGGCCATGGTAGAGGTTTCAGGAAAGAAACACCATTCGGGGCTGGAGGTTTCGCCTGGGAGCATTACACAGATGTTTTTCAATTCTGAAGCTTCAATCTCTAAAATGGCAGAGAGATGCTAAGTCTCATCTCGGAGTTTTTGGATGCCTAAAGAAGCGTGTAGCTCCAGGGTTAGCAGGGCTGTGAATGGGGCCATGGTAGAGGTTTCAGGAAATAAACACCTTTAGGGCTGGGAGGTTTCGCCTGGCGCAGGGCCCCGACGTTTGCAGTTTTGAGGCTGGAATCTCGAAAATGGCTAGAGAGATGCTAAGTCTCATCTCGGAGTTTTGATGCCTAAAGGAGCCTGCAGCTCCAGGTCAGTAGCGCTGTGAATGGGGCCATGGCAGAGGTTTCAGGAAAGAAACACCATTCGGAGCTGGGAGGTTTCGCCTGGGCGCAGGCCCGGACATTTGCTGTTTTGAGGCTTGAATCTTGAAAATGTCTAGAGAGTCGCACCGTCGCATGTCGCAGTTTTTGGATGCCTAAAGGAGGCTGTAGCTCCAGGGTTAGTAGGGCTGTGAATGGGGCCATGGTAGAGGTTTCAGGAAAGAAACACCATTCGCAGCTGGGACCTTTGCCTGGGAGCAAGGCCCAGACGTTTGCAGTTTGGAGGCTGAACTCGGGCTAAGGCCAGCGAGCCGCTCTGTCGTACGTCGGAGTTTTTCTATGACTAAAGTTCCCTATAGCCCCAGGGTTAGCATGGCTGTGACTGGGGCCATGGTAGAGGTTTCAGGAAAGAAACACCATTCGGGGCTGGCAGGTTTCGCCTGGGAGCAGGGCCCGACGTTTGCTGTTTTGAGGCTTGAATCTTGAAAATGGCTAGAGAGTCGCAAGTCGCATGTCGGAGTTTTTGGATGCCTAAAGGAGCCTGTAGCTCCAGGGTTAGTAGGCTGTGAATGGGGCCATGGTAGAGGTTTCAGGAAAGAAAAACCTTTCGGCAGCTGGGACCTTTTGCCTGGGAGCAAGGCCCAGACGTTTGCAGTTTGGAGGCTGAACTCGGGCTAAGGCCAGCGAGCCGCTCTGTCGTACGTCGGAGTTTTTCTATGACTAAAGTTCCCTACAGCTCCAGGGTTAGTAGGCTGTGACTGGGGCCATGGTAGAGGTTTCAGGAAAGAAACACCATTCGGGGCTGGGAGGTTTCGCCTGGGAGCATTACACAGATGTTTTCAATTCTGAAGCTTGAATCTCTAAAATGGCAGAGAGATGCTAAGTCTCATCTCGGAGTTTTTGGATGCCTAAAGAAGCGTGTAGCTCCAGGGTTAGCAGGGCTGTGAATGGGGCCATGGTAGAGGGTTCAGGAAATAAACACCTTAGGGGCTGGGAGGTTTCGCCTGGGCGCAGGGCCCCGACGTTTGCAGTTTGAGGCTGAATCTCGAAAATGGCTAGAGAGATGCTAAGTCTCATCTCGGAGTTTTTGGATGCCTAAAGGAGCCTGCAGCTCCAGGGTCAGTAGCGCTGTGAATGGGGCCATGGCAGAGGTTTCAGGAAAGAAACACCATTCGGGGCTGGGAGGTTTCGCCTGGGCGCAGGGCCCGGACATTTGCTGTTTTGAGGCTTGAATCTTGAAAATGTCTAGAGAGTCGCGCCGTCGCATGTCGCAGTTTTTGGATGCCTAAAGGAGCCTGTAGCTCCAGGGTTAGTAGGGCTGTGAATGGGCCATGGTAGAGGTTTCAGGAAAGAAACACCTTTCGCAGCTGGGACCTTTTGCCTGGGAGCAAGGCCCAGACGTTTGCAGTTTGGAGGGCTGAACTCGGGCTAAGGCCAGCGAGCCGCTCTGTCGTACGTCGGAGTTTTTTCTATGACTAAAGTTCCCTACAGCTCCAGGGTTAGTAGGCTGTGAATGGGGCCATGGTAGAGGTTTCAGGAAAGAAACACCATTCGGGGCTGGGAGGTTCGCCTGGGAGCATTACACAGATGTTTTCAATTCTGAAGCTTGAATCTCTAAAATGGCAGAGAGATGCTAAGTCTCATCTCGGAGTTTTTGATGCCTAAAGAAGCGTGTAGCTCCAGGGTTAGCAGGGCTGTGAATGGGGCCATGGTAGAGGGTTCAGGAAATAAACACCTTTAGGGGCTGGGAGGTTTCGCCTGGGCGCAGGGCCCCGACGTTTGCAGTTTGAGGCTGGAATCTCGAAAATGGCTAGAGAGATGCTAAGTCGCATGTCGCAGTTTTTGGATGCCTAAAGGAGCCTGCAGCTCCAGGGTTAGTAGGGCTGTGAATGGGGCCATGGCAGAGGTTTCAGGAAGAAACACCATTCGGGGCTGGGAGGTTTCGCCTGGGCGCAGGGCCCGGACGTTTGCTGTTTGAGGCTGAATCTTGAAAATGTCTAGAGAGTCGCACTGTCGCATGTCGCAGTTTTTGGATGCCTAAAGGAGCCTGCAGCTCCAGGGTTAGTAGGGCTGTGAATGGGGCCATGGTAGAGGTTTCAGGAAAAACACCTTTCGGAGCTGGGACCTTTTGCCTGGGAGCAGGCCCAGACGTTTGCAGTTTGGAGGGCTGAACTCGGGCTAAGGCCAGCGAGCCGCTCTGTCGTACGTCGGAGTTTTTCTATGACTAAAGTTCCCTACAGCTCCAGGGTTAGTAGGGCTGTGACTGGGGCCATGGTAGAGGTTTCAGGAGAGAAACACCATTCATGGCTGCAGGTTTTGCCTAGGAGCAGAGCCCGATCGTTTCAGTTTTGACGGCTGAAGGCAGGCAATGGATAGTGAGCCGCTCTATCGCACGTCGGAGTTTTTCTATGACTAAAGTTCCCTACAGCTCCAGGGTTAGTAGGACTGTGACTGGGGCCATGGTAGAGGTTTCAGGAAAGAAACACCATTCGGGGCTGGGAGGTTTCGCCTGGAGCATTACACAGATGTTTTCAATTCTGAAGCTTCAATCTCTAAAATGGCAGAGAGATGCTAAGTCTCATCTCGGAGTTTTTGGATGCCTAAAGAAGCGTGTAGCTCCAGGGTTAGCAGGGCTGTGAATGGGGCCATGGTAGAGGGTTCAGGAAATAAACACCTTTAGGGGCTGGGAGGTTTCGCCTGGGCGCAGGCCCCGACGTTTGCAGTTTTGAGGCTGGAATCTCGAAAATGGCTAGAGAGATGCTAAGTCTCATCTCCGAGTTTTTGGATGCCTAAAGGAGCCTGCAGCTCCAGGGTCAGTAGCGCTGTGAATGGGGCCATGAGGCAGAGGTTTCAGGAAAGAAACACCATTCGGGGCTGGGAGGTTTCGCCTGGGCGCAGGGCCCGGACATTTGCTGTTTTGAGGCTTGAATCTTGAAAATGTCTAGAGAGTCCGCCGTCGCATGTCGCAGTTTTTGGATGCCTAAAGGAGGCTGTAGCTCCAGGGTTAGCAGGGCTGTGAATGGGGCCATGGTAGAGGTTTCAGGAAAGAAAAACCTTCGCAGCTGGGACCTTTTGCCTGGGAGCAAGGCCCAGACGTTTGCAGTTTGGAGGGCTGAACTCGGGCTAAGGCCAGCGAGCCGCTCTGTCGTACGTCGGAGTTTTTCTATGACTAAAGTTCCCTACAGCTCCAGGGTTAGTAGGCTGTGACTGGGGCCATGGTAGAGGTTTCAGGAAAGAAACACCATTCGGGCTGGGAGGTTTCGCCTGGGAGCATTACACAGATGTTTTCAATTCTGAAGCTTGAATCTCTAAAATGGCAGAGAGATGCTAAGTCTCATCTCGGAGTTTTTGGATGCCTAAAGAAGCGTGTAGCTCCAGGTTAGCAGGGCTGTGAATGGGGCCATGGTAGAGGGTTCAGGAAATAAACACCTTTAGGGCTGGGAGGTTTCGCCTGGGCGCAGGGCCCCGACGTTTGCAGTTTTGAGGCTGGAATCTCGAAAATGGCTAGAGAGATGCTAAGTCTCATCTCGGAGTTTTTGGATGCCTAAAGGAGCCTGCAGCTCCAGGGTCAGTAGCGCTGTGAATGGGGCCATGGCAGAGGTTTCAGGAAAGAAACACCATTCGGGGCTGGGAGGTTTCGCCTGGGCGCAGGGCCCGGACGTTTGCTGTTTTGAGGCTTGAATCTTGAAAATGTCTAGAGAGTCGCGCCGTCGCATGTCGCAGTTTTTGGATGCCTAAAGGAGGCTGTAGCTCCAGGGTTAGCAGGGCTGTGAATGGGGCCATGGTAGAGGTTTCAGGAAAGAAAAACCTTTCGCAGCTGGGACCTTTTGCCTGGGAGCAAGGCCCAGACGTTTGCAGTTTGGAGGGCTGAACTCGGGCTAAGGCCAGCGAGCCGCTCTGTCGTACGTCGGAGTTTTTCTATGACTAAAGTTCCCTACAGCTCCAGGGTTAGTAGGACTGTGACTGGGGCCATGGTAGAGGTTTCAGGAAAGAAACACCATTCGGGGCTGGGAGGTTTCGCCTGGGAGCATTACACAGATGTTTTCAATTCTGAAGCTTGAATCTCTAAAATGGCAGAGAGATGCTAAGTCTCATCTCGGAGTTTTTGGATGCCTAAAGAAGCGTGTAGCTCCAGGGTTAGCAGGGCTGTGAATGGGGCCATGGTAGAGGTTTCAGGAAATAAACACCTTAGGGGCTGGGAGGTTTCGCCTGGGCGCAGGGCCCCGACGTTTGCAGTTTTGAGGCTGGAATCTCGAAAATGGCTAGAGAGATGCTAAGTCTCATCTCGGAGTTTTTTGGATGCCTAAAGGAGCCTGCAGCTCCAGGGTCAGTAGCGCTGTGAATGGGGCCATGGCAGAGGTTTCAGGAAAGAAACACCATTCGGGGCTGGGAGGTTTCGCCTGGGCGCAGGGCCCGGACGTTGCTGTTTTGAGGCTTGAATCTGAAAATGTCTAGAGAGTCGCACTGTCGCATGTCGCAGTTTTTGGATGCCTAAAGGAGCCTGCAGCTCCAGGGTTAGTAGGGCTGTGAATGGGGCCATGGTAGAGGTTTCAGGAAGAAACACCATTCGGAGCTGGGACCTTTTGCCTGGGAGCAGGGCCCAGACGTTTGCAGTTTGAGGGCTGAACTCGGGCTAAGGCCAGCGAGCCGCTCTGTCGTACGTCGGAGTTTTTCTATGACTAAAGTTCCCTACAGCTCCAGGGTTAGTAGGGCTGTGACTGGGGCCATGGTAGAGGTTTCAGGAAAGAAACACCATTCGGGGCTGGCAGGTTTAGCCTGGGAGCAGGGCCCGGACGTTTTCAGTTTTGAGGGCGAACAGGCAAAAGGATAGAGAGCCGCTCTATCGCACGTCGGAGTTTTTCTATGACTAAAGTTCCGTACAGCTCCAGGTTAGTAGGACTGTGACTGGGGCCATGGTAGAGGTTTCAGGAAAGAAACACCATTCGGGGCTGGGAGGTTTCACCTGGGAGCATTACACAGATGTTTCAATTCTGAAGCTTCAATCTCTAAAATGGCAGAGAGATGCTAAGTCTCATCTCGGAGTTTTTGGATGCCTAAAGAAGCGTGTAGCTCCAGGGTTAGCAGGGCTGTGAATGGGGCCATGGTAGAGGTTTCAGGAAATAAACACCTTTAGGGGCTGGGAGGTTTCGCCTGGGCGCAGGGCCCCGACGTTTGCAGTTTTGAGGCTGGAATCTCGAAAATGGCTAGAGAGATGCTAAGTCTCATCTCGGAGTTTTTAGATGCCTAAAGGAGCCTGCAGCTCCAGGGTTAGTAGGACTGTGAATGGGGCCATGGCAGAGGTTTCAGGAAAGAAACACCATTCGGGGCTGGGAGGTTTCGCCTGGGCGCAGGGCCCGGACGTTTGCTGTTTTGAGGCTTGAATCTTGAAAATGTCTAGAGAGTCGCGCCGTCGCATGTCGCAGTTTTTGGATGCCTAAAGGAGCTGTAGCTCCAGGGTTAGCAGGGCTGTGAATGGGGCCATGGTAGAGGTTTCAGGAAAGAAAAACCTTTCGCAGCTGGGACCTTTTGCCTGGGAGCAAGGCCCAGACGTTTGCAGTTTGGAGGGCTGAACTCGGGCTAAGGCCAGCGAGCCGCTCTGTCGTACGTCGGAGTTTTTCTATGACTAAAGTTCCCTACAGCTCCAGGGTTAGTAGGACTGTGACTGGGGCCATGGTAGAGGTTTCAGGAAAGAAACACCATTCGGGGCTGGGAGGTTTCGCCTGGGAGCATTACACAGATGTTTTCAATTCTGAAGCTTCAATCTCTAAAATGGCAGAGAGATGCTAAGTCTCATCTCGGAGTTTTTGGATGCCTAAAGAAGCGTGTAGCTCCAGGGTTAGCAGGGCTGTGAATGGGCCATGGTAGAGGGTTCAGGAAATAAACACCTTTAGGGGCTGGGAGGTTTCGCCTGGGCGCAGGGCCCCGACGTTTGCAGTTTTGAGGCTGGAATCTCGAAAATGGCTAGAGAGATGCTAAGTCTCATCTCGGAGTTTTGGATGCCTAAAGGAGCCTGCAGCTCCAGGGTTAGTAGCGCTGTGAATGGGGCCATGGCAGAGGTTTCAGGAAAGAAACACCTTTAGCGGCTGGGAGGTTTCGCCTGGGCGCAGGGCCCGGACGTTTGCTGTTTTGAGGCTTGAATCTTGAAAATGTCTAGAGAGTCGCACTGTCGCATGTCGCAGTTTTTGGATGCCTAAAGGAGCCTGCAGCTCCAGGGTTAGTAGGGCTGTGAATGGGGCCGTGGTAGAGGTTTCAGGAAAGAAACACCTTTCGGGGCTGGGAGGTTTTGCCTGGGAGCAGGGCCCGGACGTTTGCAGTTTGGAGGCTGAACTCGGGCTAAGGCCAGCGAGCCGCTCTGTCGTACGTCGGAGTTTTTCTATGACTAAAGTTCCCTTCAGCTCCAGGGTTAGTAGGGCTGTGACTGGGGCCATGGTAGAGGTTTCAGGAAAGAAACACCATTCATAGCTGGGCAGGTTTTGCCTGGGAGCAGAGCCCGATCGTTTTCAGTTTTGACGGCGAAGGCAGGCATGGATAGCGAGCCGCTCTATCGCACGTCGGAGTTTTTCTATGACTAAAGTTCCGTACAGCTCCAGGGTTAGTAGGACTGTGACTGGGGCCATGGTAGAGGTTTCAGGAAAGAAACACCATTCGGGGCTGGGAGGTTTCGCCTGGGAGCATTACACCGATGTTTCAATTCTGAAGCTTGAATCTCTAAAATGGCAGAGAGATGCTAAGTCTCATCTCGGAGTTTTTGGATGCCTAAAGAAGCGTGTAGCTCCAGGGTTAGCAGGGCTGTGAATGGGGCCATGGTAGAGGGTTCAGGAAATAAACACCTTTAGGGGCTGGGAGGTTTCGCCTGGGCGCAGGGCCCGGACGTTTGCAGTTTTGAGGCTGGAATCTCGAAAATGGCTAGAGATATGCTAAGTCTCATCTCGGAGTTTTTAGATGCCTAAAGGAGCCTGCAGCTCCAGGGTTAGCAGGGCTGTGAATGGGGCCATGGTAGAGGTTTCAGGAAAGAAACACCATTCGGGGCTGGGAGGTTTCGCCTGGGAGCAGGGCCGGACATTTGCAGTTTTGAGGCTTGAATCTGAAAATGTCTAGAGAGTCCGCCGTCGCATGTCGCAGTTTTTGGATGCCTAAAGGAGCCTGTAGCTCCAGGGTTAGTAGGGCTGTGAATGGGGCC